>NC_133188.1:54667500-54722500 GCF_049306965.1 Danio rerio | reverse complement strand
TTACAGTATTATGTCTTAACAAGAGAAATGAAAAAAAAAAATTGTTACTCAGACAAGGACCGAACCCAGGTTGACCGCGTCATAATCTAACGTACTAACCACTGTACCACAACAGCTGTACATTTAATGGTGACTTTTATCTTAGAAAATAGATAAAAAGAGCAGAGCTGCGGTAAAATAATGAATAAGAAGGCTGTGGTCAAGTAAATAAATAAATTATTTTTTAAAAGTGTGACTGCTGAGAGCAACCGATTCTGGAACTAGGGACACCGGCCCTTGCGGCCAAAAAACGGACCGGCCCACCGGGAATTCTCCCGGTCCTCCCGATTAGCCAATCCGGGCCTGCGTGGAAACCTGTGTCTACAAAGTCACACACGAGCTGATATTTTCCGATGTGTGTGGTACATTCCGGGTCACTACCGGTGTGTAGTACATTCCCTTTCCATAAGGAATCTGTCATTGTAAATTTGCATAGATATATACACTAGATATCGCATAGAGACCCTGAGCATGCGTCAATAGCGCCGCCACATTGGTACAGTGCTCCCAGTACAAATGTCATTCAACCGCACTAGTCAAGACAGTGTTATTACGTGAAGATGCGGGACTTTAGCGCTGTCTACGGGTGTAGTAAACAAAACAAAAAAACAAAGCACAAAGGCAGAACATTTCATAGGTAATATTAAGTTTTTTACGTTTTTGTATGTTCTGAAGTTTTGTGCTAATCAGGTAACATTATTGATGATAACAGTCACTTACTGCATTCACCATACGGCAAATCAGCTCTAACTCGCACTAAACACTTGGCTTATGCTAGTTTTGTTGAATAAAATCAGCAAACAATGCAAAAGAAATACGACAACGAGATGCTGCGCTGCCAGAAACTTGTATTATTGTCGGCTAACGTTAGTGAAAGAGTCGTTCGGGGGATTCATTCACAAACGAATCGCTCCCTCCGTCAGTATGAGCAGTGAAAGCAGGAGAGGAGCTGTGTTTCAGGACATGATTAGATCAGATTTAACAGGGAGGGTGAACAGTACATTTCTGTACACACAAACACAAGCTTTTTGTCAGGAATGCCCGTGCGGTCACTGATCCATCAATGTAGAAAAGTGATGTAAAATTATAAATTTCGTAATAAAAAAAAATTACATACTAACATGCAGGAAAACTCCCGATCATAGATATATGTGTATATGTGTATATCTCTGGCTTTGGATGGCCACAGTCCTCCACTGTACCTTGGTCCCGCATTCATTTCAAAGGAGCGCTACCCTGTAGCAAGATGGCGGCGCTATTGACGCATTCCGTCCAATAGACAACAACAGGCCAGGCGACATCTAATGTATATATCTATGGTAAATTTGTTTCGGGATTTGTAAAGTGTTTTACATCTTGTTAATTTGTTTCTAAAATGTAAATTTGTTTTGTTCTTGGTAAAATAGTTTTTCCTCTGTAATTGTGTCTGATGATGGGTAAAAATGTTTTTTCAAAATGTAAATTTGTCTCGAGCTTTGTAAAAGTATTTTACACTTTGTAATGTTGTTTTGCACTTCCAGGCCACCGTAGAAAACACCCTAAGAATGATTAACAAATCCATATGAAACAGTCCATTAAAAGTGTAGATGTGTCTTTAGTTTTGCGCTGAGGCACGCTTTGCACTTACACTACAAGCGTACAGCACCAAAGCCCAACCAAACCATGCTCTAACACACCTCTTCCAACTGGGCCAGGACCGGCCAACTGAACCACACCTAGGCTCGATTCTGAGCAATGTTAACTTAATATGTTTTTAAGTTTGATTGATTGAGATTTGAAGTTGAGATGGCTGGAAACATTTGTTTGATTTAACAACAACAACAAAATAAAATAAAATAAAATAAAGCAGCAGAATAAAAAAAAATCACAACTGCAACAAGTAAACTAAACAAAATCACTTTTATAAGGGGTTTAAACACAATAGTGTGGCAACAGTGTGTGAATATAGCCAGCTTCTAATGCTAAACATTAATTAATCATCAGAGGGGGGAAGCCCCACCCACTAGTGCCCATCTCTCATTAGCATAAACAGCAGCCCTGAGTGAGAAGCAGCCGTCTGTCCATTAGCCATTAGAGTGTTTGAGCTGCTGAAGATGATGTCAGCATAGACTAAGAGGATTATAGATGTGGAGTTTTAGATGAAGCACAAATGAACAGCGACAGGAGCGACATAGGCTGTACTCACACTATGTACAGTTGCCTTGAACCGGGCCAAAGCACGCTTGTCCCCATCCGGTCTCCCTCGACGGCCCGCGCTCACACTACAATCCGGGCCTCGGCACGCTTACGTCATCGCTGCTGCGCTGTTCAGTGAGAAGCACTCTCTCACTCAGCAGCACAGTGGAGATTTCTCTAGGTATATCGTGTCAGTTGTTTATATGCAGTCAAATATTTCGCCAAACAGTCCTTAGGGATGCGGGGACACGCAGTCAGATATTTCGCCGAACAGATCCGCCACTTTTGGCGCTCATAAACAATCATAAAGCTCTCGTGCTGCAGGAATGAGGAGGTCTGCTGAAGGTGCAGCTGTGGTGCAGTGAGGGGTTTGCGTCTTTAATAAGCTACGGCAGTTTGCGTTCAATGAACAGTAAGAATGATTCATAAATCCATATCAAACAGCCCCTTAAAAGTCACGTATCACTTTCAGTTTCGGGCCCAAGTGAACCGCGTGCAGGCCCACATCTTCCAATCGGGCCAGGGCCAGCCAAGTGAACCATGCTAGAGCCCGATTCAGCACACTCACACTTCTCAAACAATACGGGAAACAGGCCTGGGCACGATACGGATGGCATAGTGCGAGTAGGCCCATAGACTAACACAAGCATGAAGCACACACTCACACTAGAGCACACCTGACCAGCACTGCCTACACAGCTACTGTCACGATGGGCTTAGAAAAATACAAGAGATATCCAAGTGCAGCAATAGAAGTTTTAATAAAAAATAAGGGAACAGGCCAGGTACAAAAATCGAACAGAGACAAAAAGTACAACACAATAAACAAAAGTGAATCAACTAATGTTTGAACAGGAATTCAAAAATATGATCATAACATGAGACAAAGTGAACAAACAAACAAACCAAAACGATGAGTCAGTGAGCCGACTAGGACCAGATAAGAGCCGGACAAAACAAACCAGAATCGGGTGAACAGAGTGCACGAGCAGACAGCAAAAATCCAAAGGCAAACTAAACACAACATAACAAAGCTTTTAAAGACAACAACAATAATTAGACAATGACAAACAGCTGGAAACAATTAGTGATCACGTGAACTTCAAAGCAGGAAAAAAACGAAACATAACTAGTGTCCAGAAAACCACAAGATGGCACTACAGTAGACATGACAGCTAGTCCTGTTTTCAATCTGCCACTATGCTAACAAACAGGCATTTCTAGCTCCGCCCTTCTCTGCATAGAGCACAATCCCATTTATATTTAAAGCGACAGTCACCAAAACTGTACAATTAGGATCAAAGTCTAAAGAGGGTCCGTTTCATACATCTATAAAACATTATCTGCGTGGTATTTTGAGCTGAAACTGCACACACACACACACACACACACACACACACACACACACACACACACACACACACACACACAGACAGACAGACACACACACACACACTCTAGGCACATCAGAGACTTATATTAGATTTAGTAAAAAGGAGCATTATAGGTCTCCTTTAAAGGCCCATGTATGTTGACAGTATTAGATATCATCTCAGCTCCGGCTGGGTGGTGAAATAAGGCAGAAAATGAAACATCCAGCTGACATCTGCACAGCCCGCAGCCTAAACAGGAGCATCTGTGTCGACTAGCGCTCACGACAGCGCTAATCCAGCTGATGATGAGAAATGCTCCGAGAGGAAAGAGCTTATTGAATGAAGGGAATGTATATGCCCTCTCCGGCTCCCCTGACACCGTGATATATCTCAACAGAAAGCGTGTTGTGATTGTGGCGAGCGTTTGGCTTCTCATCTGATCGTGGTTAGAGCTTCTGCTGCACCGCTGGGGAAAAACCTTTCATGGCCAATCAGGACAAGCGCTGGGGAACAATGGAGCCAGAATGAAGGCTTTATATAGCATGAAGCAGCACAGATTAGCCCACCATACTGCTGTGCTTTGGTCATATTGGAGGACAGAATTTTTGGGGGGCAGAAATCGAGATTAATCAAATTCTGAATTCATAGTTTACGCTATAATTTACTTATTTTTTATTAGAGTTTAAGCCTAATTCTGACTTTTCCCCTAATAATTTTCAGTATTCAGTGAGATTTTTGATTTCTGAATTCTTAATTTTCTTAAAGGGCCACAATGCTTTCACACCTCTAGTTTGGAAAAAGTCTGGAAAGTGGGCGTGTCCAGCTCTGTTTAGGGAGGAGTGTTGGAGAAGGGAATGAGGGAAGGGGCATAAAAATTTGCATAAAAATGGGAGTTTCAGTTTGGCGCACGCTGATTTTCACAGTGTCAAAATAACACACAGACGCAGGGCAGAAAGACAGAGGCTGCGTTTTCATGGACAACAGTAATCAAATTATTTGACAAATTATTAAATGGTGGACTTTAACTGCAGTTTGGCTCTTTCATTCAGGAATTTTATTCATGCCCCTCGTGACAAACCACATATTTGACTTGAGGAATTGCTGTAACTGTGTTTTATTAATCAGGGCTCGAAATTGCGACCATTCTGGTCGCATATGCACCCAAAATTTTATCTATGCGACATCAAAATATATTTGGGAGCATTAGTGCCAGTGCTTAATTTTTGTGTGCAACCAGTTTTTACTTCAAAATGTTCACCACAAGTGCGGATCTCTAAGCTCTTTTTCTGCACTTGAAATGTGAAACGCAGTGATCAGAACTGGTTTAAAACACTTGTCATGTCAACTTGCTGCAGTAAACAAATCCAAGTCCATAATGCTTGCCCCGCCTTCACGCTCTTCTTATTGGCCCACCACTGCTCTAGCACTGAAATATCAGCTGTCAATCACTCAGTCAATGCCTTCTGGCTTGGGATGACAGAGAGAGCTACTACCGCGAAAAACTGTAAAGCGCTGAAGATGAGAATGAAGATAACACTGACAGATTTAGTTTTAGAAACCATCTAAAGTTACAAATAATGACACATCTTACTAGTGACCATGTGCTGAATGTTAATCCACCATCTACACTTTTCCAAGAGTGGATAAAAGACTTACATTGGCTTCAAGTCCGCTATGAAAAGTCTGTGGGATGGAATTTTCAGGTAACTGTTTGCCACATTTAGCACGAGACCTTCTGTTTAATACTTCATATAATCACCAGATGCTGTCCGCCGTGCAAGTGGCAGCTATATGTCAAATTGAACACCATGTACACCATCGCAAACGGGCTTGCACGGACTAAACTAATATGGCTGCTCATAAAAAGACCGGTAATTCTATTAACATGACGTATGCATATAATAAGGTACAGTATATGTCAAAAGCATCAGTGCAATATCAGACAGCACCCGTGAGAACAGCACAGTTATACTGTTAAAAGATTCATTCATGTCCAGCAGTGTGTGCAGGGCCGGTGAACGCTCCTTGTAGGCTTTGGTCACTCAGTTTTGTTATAAAAATCTATTTTCTTGTAATAACGGGATTTCGTTGAGACATATTTCCTCACGTTTGCATATATATATATATATATATATATATATATATATATATATATATATATATATATATATATATATATATATAATTTATTTATTTTTTTTGCTTGTTAGTTTGATTACTGTTGATTTCAAATGCAATAAATAGGCTGTGTTTGTATAAAACTTGTAGTAATGTTGCTTATAATTGGTGGGTGCGACTAAATTTTGGCTGATGCGCCTACATTTTTAAAGTTAGGAGTACCAGTGCTACCAAGCAAAAAGGTTCATTTCGAGCCCTGGTTAATGCAATTTTTGATACTGCATTTCTCTTTAACTTAGATGCACTCGATAGCGTCAGAAAGCCATGTGCAGGGCCGGCGCGTCCATAGAAGCAACCTAGGCAGCCACCTAGGGCAGCAGAATAGAAAGTGGTTAGCACTGTCGCCTCACAGCAAGAAGGTTTCTGGTTTGAGTCCCGGCTTCGGTTTCCCCCACAGTCCAAACACGTGTTATAGGTTAACTGAATAAACTAAATTGACCGTAGTGTACAAGTGTGTGTGTGTGTGTGAATGAGCGTGTATGGGTGTTTCCCAGTACTAGGTTGCAGCTAGAAGGGCATCCGCTGTGTAAAACATATGCTGGAACAGTTGGCGGTTCATTCCGCTGTGGCAACCTCAGAAATAGAGGCTAAGCTGGTGGAAAATGAACGAATGAAAATATACTTTTATATTAAATACATGCTGTTCACTATTTAATACACTCTCAGAAATAAAGGTACAAGAGCTGTCACTGGGGCAGTACCTTTTCAAATGGTACAAATTTGTACATAAAGAGTCCTTAGTGCTACCTCAAAGGTACATATTAGTAGCCAAATGCGCCTAAAATGTTCCTTTGAAGTACTAATATGGACTTTTCAGGTACAAATATGTTCTTTTTGAAAAGGTACTGCCCCAGTGACAGCTCTTGTACCTTTATTTCTGAGAGTGTATAATCCTAAAATTATATCAGTTTCCACAAACATACAGCATCAAATTATCATTATTATTATTTTAAATGGATTGTGCGACACTGAAAACTATAAAATGGTGTTGTATAATGATAATAACATATATTCAAAACTTTTTTGTCAATTTTAATATTATTTCACCATATTACTGTGATTTGTCCAAATAAATATAGCCTTGCTAAGCACAAGAGACTCCTTTCAAAAATCCTACCAACCAAAAACATTTGAACATGGTTTATATTAGGGATGCAACAATACAGTTAGCCCACGGTTCGGTCCCACTTTATATTAAGTGGCCTTAACTAATATGTACTTACATAGGAACTAACTAGTTTGTTACAATGTATTTATTGTGTGAATACATGTATTTACTGTGTACTTATGCTTGATTAAATACATGTATTTAATTACATCTGTAATTAACTTTGTAATTACATTTGTAAATACACTGTTGACCATCCCTTACACCTTAACCCACCCTTAAACCTACCCACACCACCAAACCTGTCCATAACCCAACCCCTATCCCAACTCAAGAGCACCACAAGTGTTCTCAAATACATTATAAACACAGTAAGTACATTGTATTTATTTTGTTTTATGTAGGTACAAAGTAGTTAAGGACACTTAATATAAAGTGGGACCTTTCTTTCTATAGGCAATAGGAACAGTAAGAGGTTATGGAGAAAAAAAATAAAAACCCTCACCACCTGCATCCTCAGTTATATCCACGCCTAGGGCAGCAAAATAGAAAAGGCGGCTTCCGTGACACCTCCCTCACCACCTGCGCCCTCAGTTATATCCGCGACCCCCCTCTCCCCGGTAATGGTAATAGTTTGTTTGCGGTGTTTACATCTTTATACTCTGAGAGCAGCATTTACCGCAGATTTTTCAGTCCATAATATTGTTGTTATATTAACATACTGTAAACTTTAGTTAAACTTACAAATCATTTGACTAAGGTCCGTCTTTAAACAGTAAAAGAGTACTGCTGACCATAACAACTAACTTTGCCTCTGAATAAACAAACAAAGCACTGTAACAAATGCACTGTAATCCACCCATGAGTCCAGCTGCGCTCTCATAATCACAAAAGCACAGTAATTAATAATTTACTATAGCGTTGTGTTACCATAGCAACTGTAAAATCACCACAATCAATGATAGTAGTTGATTTGATGTGGTAATTTCACAGTTGCTATGGTAACACAACGCTATAGTAAATTATTAATTACTACAGCGGTTGTGTTACTGTAGCAACTGTAGAATCACCACAGCTGATCAATGATTATATCGGTTGTGTTACCATAGCAGCTGTAGAGTCACGACAACTGATCTATTACTATAGTTGTTGTGTTGCCTTAGCAACTGTAGAATCACCCCAACTGATCAATTACTATAGTAGTTGTGTTACCATAGCAACTATAGAATTTCCACAACTGATCAATAACTTTAGCGCTTGTGTTACCATAGCAACTGTAAAATCCCCACAATCAACGATAGTAGTTGATTTGTTGTGGTAATTCCACAGTTGCTATGGTAACACAACCGCTATAGTAAATTATTAATTACTGAAGCGGTTGTGTTACTGTAGCAACTGTAGAATCACCGCAACTGATCAATGATTATATCGGTTGTGTTACCATAGCAACTGTAGAATCACCACAGTTGATCAAATTACTATAGCGGTTGTTACCATAGCAACTGTAGATTCACCTCAACTGATCAATTATTATAGTTGTTGTGTTGCCTTAGCAGCTGTAGAATCACCCCAACTGATCAATTACAATAGTTGTTGTGTTACCATAACAACTGTAGAATCACCACAACTAATCAATTACTATAGTGATTGTGTTACCGTGGTAACTTTAGAATCACAACAACAGATCAATAACTATAGCGGACGTTTTACCATAGCAACTGCAGAATCACCACAACAGATCAATTACTATAGCTGTTGTTACCATAGCAAATGTAGAATCACCACAGCAGATCAGTTCAAGTACTTTACTATATCATAGTTCAAAAACACTTTATATTTACTATAAGTGTGTGTATCACTGTATTTTGATCAAATAAATGCAGCTCTGGGAATTTCTTTTTCATCACAGAAATGCACCTGACTCCTGAAGGTTTGGGTGCTAGGCTTAGTTACTATGGTAAAGGATTACTCGGAGCGCTTCATGAGATGAAATGAGGTCAAGTCTCGGCTTGATGGGCTTTAATGGTGAAGTGCTGCTAGATGAGACGCGAGGGACGCTGCTCCCGCTTAATGACTGAACACACACACCAGGCCCTGACGCGTCTCTGACTGCACGGATAACACACGCGGGTGAACGAGGGAAAAGTGGAGCGACGGAAAGGTCAGCAGCCTTATCCACTCAAGCAGGCCATTTAACCAGCTAATCGCACACATTTATGGCTTCACCCGTTATTTGAGGAGGCCTCGGCAGGTAGGGCCGCCGACCCGCGCCTGTTTGAAGAGACTTATCAAGACTGACGAAATGTCACGGCGCCTGTAAATCATAGGCTTCAGGATGACTCCGCTCTCAGCGTAGGTGTTAATCGGCTTCACCGTGAGCTTCTGACAGCCGGCGATGAAGATTTCAAAGCAGCTCTGATCATGTATATGTGAACATGACAGGACTGATATTCACTGATGATTTATATGATGAGCTGCTGCGTTCGCTTGATGTGATTTATGCAATGACTGAAGGATTATTATTTTTTTCTTGCATGCAATACAGCATATAAAAGTACATTCATCAGTCAACTGTTATATTTCTGTCAATGTAAAACATGCTAGTAACTTATAGTAAATACTATACTTTGTGAACCATAAAATAGTAATTTAGTTGTAAAGTTGCTATGTTAACACACAGTAATTTAAAGAAATGACATGAGACAGTAGTTCTCTACATGTATTATTATTATTATTATTATTATTATTATTATTATTATCATTGTTGTTAGAAGTTGCTTATTATTTATTATTATTATTATTTTATTTAAATTATTATTGTTATTATTATTATTATTATTATTATTATTATTATTATTGCTATTATTATCATTATTATTTATAATATTTTATTATTATTGCTACTATTATCATTATTATTATTATTATTTGTATTATTAGTGTTATTATTTTCATTATTATTATTATTATTATTAATGTTTATTATTTTTTATTTATATTATTATCATTATTATTTGTATTATTAGTGTTATTATTGTCATTATTATTATTATTATTATTATTATTAATAATATTGCTACTATTATTATTATTATTATTGTTATTTTTATTTATATTATAATTATCATCATTTGTATTATTAGCGTTATTATTGTCATTATTATTATTAATAATAATATTGATATTATTATTATTATTATTATTATTATTATTATTTATTATTATTATTATTATTATTATTATTATTATTATTATGAATATTATCATCATTATTTTTATTATTAGTGTTATTATTGTCATTACTATTATTATTTATAATAATTATTATTATTATTATTATCATTATTATTATTATTATTATTATTATTATTATTATTATTCTTGCCATTATAATTATTGCCATTGTTTTTATTATTATTATTATTGCTACTATTTTTATTGTTGTTATTATTATTTTTATTATTACTATTATTATTCTTAGTATTATTCTTGCCATTATAAATATTGCCATTGTTTTTATTATTATTATTGCTACTATTTTTATTGTTGTTGTTGTTATTATTATTATTATTATTATTATTATTATTATTGCTACTG
Organism: Danio rerio; assembly: GCF_049306965.1. Classification (NCBI taxonomy): domain Eukaryota; kingdom Metazoa; phylum Chordata; class Actinopteri; order Cypriniformes; family Danionidae; genus Danio; species Danio rerio. The sequence goes on along the minus strand of NC_133188.1, from coordinate 54,712,030 downwards.
ATGCATTAAGGGTGAGTAAATCAGGCGATCGTTTTCGTTTTTGGGTGAACTAACCCTTTCTCTCATCGCTCGTCATCTGCTTCCACAGATTGCTCCATGCCATGTTTCATTGTGTTTGAACTAGGAATGCTGACTATTGGATACAATAACATCTCAAATAGATTCACAGCAGCTCTGATTCAAGCGCATGCGAACAGAAGCTTCAGGAACAAATGACACAATCACCGTTAAACTGCATTACACCAGAGCCTGAGATTAAATCTGATCCATCATCTGAAACCAGACGCATTACACACTGTTATATTCAGGCATATACACAGATCAGATGGCCAATTTATCTCAACGGCTACATAACATCGGCTCTCAGCATCTTGCAACACGATTATCATGAAGATTAAATAAACAAATAAATAAATACATATTCTCATAAGCAGAGTGAGTTTAATGAAGATTTTTTTTTAATTTCATTGTACACTTACTGTACATGATGAGGTTTTGAATATGAAACCAAAAGTTTTAAATGCATATTATTTTATTTCCAGTAAGTGAGTGTTTGAAATCATAGAATAATTAAGGGTTTTAAAAGAGTAAGTTTTGAACTGAACACTGTTATCTTCTCTGTAGTTTTTGTCAAATGTTTTAATGCATGTAAATATATTTGATATTAATATGAATTTTTATTGTTTTATTTTTATTAAAAAAAAAATAATTTACCCTTAGTATTATAGGAAACACTGAATTTACTTTACATTAAATGTGCAATAAACAAAAGTAATGCAGCTTTTCATTATTAAAATTTAAATGCTCTTCTTTGCTTTGTCTTTCCTTTCTTTTCCTTCTTTCTTTCTTTCCATTTTCCCCCTTTTTTCTTACTTTTTCTTCATTTCTTGTTCTTTGTTTATTTTTTTCTTCTTCCTTTCTTTTTTAATCTTTCTTTTTTCTTTCCTTTGCTTTTTTCCTTCTTTTTTCCTTAATTTCTTTTCCTTCTTTTTCCTTCCATGTTTTTATTTTCTTTCTTCATATTTTTCTTTTTTTCTTGTTATTGATTTCTTTCTTTCTTTCTTTCTTTCTTTCTTTCTTTCTTTCTTTCTTTCTTTCTTTCTTTCTTTCTTTCTTTTTCTTCCTTCCTTATTTTTCCTTCCTTCCTTGTTTTTCTTCCCTTTCTTCCTTCCTTCCTTTCTCCCTTCCTTCCTTCCTTCTTTTTCTTTATTTTTTTCTTTCTTTCCTTCCTTCCTTTTTTGTTCTTTCTTTCTTTTTCCTTCCTTCCTTCCTTCCTTTCTTCCTTCCTTCCTTCCTTCCTTCTTTCCTTCCTTCCTTCTTTCCTTCCTTCCTTCCGTCCTTGTTTTTCTTTCTTTCCTTCCTTCCTTTTTTGTTCTTTCTTTCTTTTTCCTTTCTTTCTTCCTTGCTTTCTTCCTTCCTTAATTTTCCTTCCCTCCTTCCTTCCTTCCTTCCTTCCTTCCTCCTTTTTCTTTCTTTTTTTCTTTCTTTCCTTCCTTCCTTTTTTGTCCTTTCTTTCTTTTTTCCTTTCTTCCTTCCTTCATTTCTTCCTTCCTTCCTTCCTTCCTTCCTTGTTTTTCCTTCCTTCCTTAATTTTCTTTCTTCCTTCCTTCTTTTTTCTTTCCTTTTGTTTCTTATTCTTTTTTCTTTCTTTCCTTCCTTCCTTTTTTGTTCTTTCTTTCTTTTTTCTTCTTTCTTCTTATTTTTTTCCTTCCTTATTTTTCTTCCTTCCTTCCTAGTTTTTCTTCCTTCCCTCCTTTCTTTCTTTTTACCTTTTTCTTCATTTCTTTTTCTTTTCCACTTTCTTCCTTCCTTCCTTCACTTTTCTTTTTCTTTCTTTTACCCAATTTATTTTTCTCTTTTCTTCCCCTTTTCCTTTCTTATTTTTCTTCCTTTTCTTCTTTCTTTCCTTTCTTCCTTCTGTAATTTTTCTTCCTTACTTTTTCTTATTTCCTTTTCTTTTTTCTCTACCTTCTGTTTTCCATCTTTTTCTTATTTTCTTTTTCTTTCTTTCTTTCCTTTCTTTCTTTTTTTCTTTCTTTCTTTCTTTCTTTCTTTCTTTCTCTTTCTTTTGTATTCTTTTTCCTTCCTTCCCTTTTTGCTTTCTTTTTCTTCCTTATTTTTCCTTCCTTTCTTTCTTCCTTCTTTAATTTTCCTTCCCTCCTCCTTCCTTCCTTCCTTCCTTCCTTCCTTCCTTCCTTTCCTTCCTTTCTTTTTCATTTCTTTTTTCTTTTCCTCTTTACTTCCTTTCTTCCTCCTTCCTTCCATTTTCTTTTTCTTTCTTTTCCCAATTTATTTTTCTTTCTTTCCTTCTTCCTTTCCTATTTTGTCTTCCTTCTTGTTTTTTTCTTTCTTTCCTTCCTTCCTTCCTTCCCTTCTTCCTTCCTTCCTTCCTTCCTTCCTTCCTTTCTTTCTTTCTTCCTTCCTTCTTTCCTTCCTTCCTACCTTAATTTATTTCCCTTCTTTTTACTTATTTCCTTCCTTTCATTTTCTTCCTTCCCTTTATTCTCTACCATCTGTTTTCTTTTTCTTAATTTCTTTTTCTTTCTTCCCTTACTTCTTTCTTTCTATTTCTATTCTTCCTTCTTTTTCTTTTTACTTTTTTCTTTGTTTCTTCCTTCGTTCCTTCCTTGCTACCCTCTTTCTTTCCATCCTTCTTTCTTTCCTCCTTTTTTCTTTCTGTCTTTTGTTCTTTTAAATTTTGTTTTCTTTCCTTCTTTCCTTCCTTATTTGTCCTTCCCTTTTATCTTTTCATTCTTTTTCTTAATTTCTTTTTATTTCCTTCCTTCTTTCCTTCCTTTCTTCTTTCGTTTTCATTTATTTCCTTTCTTTCTTCTTTTATCTCTTTCTTTTTCTTCATTTCTTTTTTCCCTCCTTTATTTTTTTTTTCCTTTTTCTTCATTCCTTTCTTTGCTTTTTTCTTTTTCTTTTTTCTTTCCTTGTTTCTTTTATCTCTTTCTTTTTTCTTTCTTTCTTTCTTTCTTTCTTTCTTTCTCTCATAGTCTGTCAGTTGTATGGGGTTTGTCTGGTTGTTTACTCTTGTAGAGTTGTATTTTTCTGCTGTGTTTAAAGATGAAAATTAATAAAAAGGAAAAGAGGATAGTCAGTAAATGCCTGACGCAGGCTCAGAGTGAACTGTTGGTGTGTTGTGGTGCAGTGCTGTATGGTATCTGCGGCTCAAGTCTTCATATCTGTGCTGAAGACGCTGCCGGTGTCGGTGTGAGGAGTGAATGTTAATGCTGATCTGGCCTGATCCTCCACAGGCCGCTGCTATCTTTAATTGTATTGAGTTTCCTTCACGCTGACCTGAGTTCAGTGCGCTGTGAGCTAATGGAGGCCGTCTGATCCCGGGAGACTTGACCCGCCGCTAACAGGACACCGGACCATCTGCTGAGCGGAGCACAGATCCAGGACAAACCACAGCAATACAAAGCAGACCTGCTGGAAGATGATTGGCCAGAGAGAGAGACACGCCTCTCTGTAAAGGAGCAGAGCTGGAAGATGATTGGTCAGAGACAGAAAGAGAGACAGGCCTCGCAGGTAAATAAGTATAGCTGGATTCTGATTGGTCAGAGAATAAGTATAGCTGGAATCCAATTGGACAGAGATAGAAAGGGAGACAGGCCTCTCAGTGGATACGTATATCTGGATTCTGATTGGTCAGATAGAGAGACTTGCCTCTCAGTTTGTAATCAGAGCTGATTGGTCAAAGAAAGACACACCTCTCAGTCTGTGATCAGAGCTGAACATGCACACACACACAGACATGCACAATCATACACACAAAGATACATGGACGCGAACACACACACACACATGCTCAAGCAGACACAAGTAGACACACACAAAGATACATGGTCACACGGACATTCACACAAACACTCAAGCGGACACAAGTAGACACACACACACACACACACATACACACACACTCAAGCGGACACAAGTGATCATACACACACACACACACACACACAAAGATACATGGACACATGACACACACACACACTCAAGCGGACACAAGTAGACACACACACACACACACACACACACACAAATATACATGGACACACATACACACTATCAAGCGGACAAGTAGACACATATACACACACACACACACACAAAGATACATGGACACACACACACTCAAGCAGACACAAGTGAACATACACACACACACACACAAAGATACATGGACACACGACACACACACACACACACTCAAGCGGACACAAGTAGACACACACACACACATACACACACACTCAAGCGGACACAAGTGATCATACACACACACACACACACACACAAAGATACATGGACACACGACACACACACACACTCAAGCGGACACAAGTAGACACATACACACACACACACACACACACAAATATACATGGACACACATACACACTATCAAGCGGACAAGTAGACACATATACACACACACACACACAAAGATACATGGACACACACACACTCAAGCAGACACAAGTGAACATATACACACACACACACACACACACACACACACACACACACACACACACACACACACACACACAAAAATACATGGACACACACACACACTCTCAAGCGGACAAGTAAACACATACACACACACACACTCAAGCAGACACAACTGAACATACACACACACACACACACTCACACACATTATCAGAGTTCTTCCTGTTGACTGGTTTTGTTGATAGGCTGCTCCTCATTAAAGATCAATTATGTTTTTAATAATGATTCTGTATGTAAAACCCTCATCATCATCATCATCATCATCATCATCAAGGAACTTCTCATTATGGGATAAATATTGATTTTACAAGCTTTTAAACCTGCGACTCACAGGAGCATGAAGATCATCACAGAGAAACAAACAAAGCTCCCGATTACACCAATCCAACCACCAAAGACATCGCGCTCACTATTGAACTACACGGGCTCTACCATACACCCAGCGCTATGAGGCGCAAGACGTCTTTTGGTCACAATTTGCTGCTATTTTCAGAGCAGCGCAACAGTAATTTTTACGTTTCACACCACATTGTTTAAATAGTAAATCCATTTGCGCTGCTTTGTGGACTTGTGTCTGTGCTGGTCTATAAAGGAGGTGTGTTAAGCCGCATTGTTGACGAGTTGCTAATTTGAGGAGCTGAAATAGACCGCACTATTGACCAGCTAAAAGCTGGTCTAAAGTCCAGCAGAGCGCGTTAGTTATGCATCTATACAGGTCCAAACACTTACAAACTGCTGAACACACATAAGATGAACAGCAACACATAAATGTATTCACAGATGAAAACAATTACAGGATTAAAATGATCCAAAAATTATGATTTTCTACATCAATATAAACAGCACTGCCTCCATGCCTTCTTCACCTCGGGGGGCTTCTTTAGTTTATTCATGACAATCTGCATCTGTATATTGTTACTATTATTAGCAGTATTGTTAATTATATGCAGTTTTATATTTGCTTTAATAAACACAAGTGTAGATGTGTGCAGCTGTGGGGTTTTGGAGACGTCTACATCAGCATATGGGGCATAAGAACAGGACGTGTGTTTGGATATAACTCAGTTTTCTGACCACACTTCATTATTATTGTTCATTTATTCCTTTGCTGGAGATCAGAACTGAATTTAGAAATAGTTTTGACACAAATCTTCGTGCTTAACAAAGGAAATTAAACATGTGGGCTGATGATGTGTTCATTGGAGTGAGTTTCCACCGTTTCCTCACTCCACCAAAGTAAAGGAGTAAAGTAAAGGAGTAAAGTAAAGAGAAAGTAAAGAGGCTGAATGGAGGAGGCTCGTTCTTTATCCTCGCGCTGCAGATGCTCGGTTTAACTGTTTTCTCGCTAGTGAAGTGTTCAGTTTTTACACTTACAAAGTCGCCATGTAAGTAGCAGATGCACCATGGAGCGACACAACTGACTCTTAAAGGGAATGAGAGACGCCACAATGTACTCGCAGGTAAAGACAGCCAGTCTAACTGCTGGAATACACACAAGTATCTAATTGCCGTGACGCAGCTTCAAAAATGATTTTCAAACTGGAAGTACGAATTTGCTCAAAATAAGGCAAAACCAACCAATTTTCACGTTTTAGTGAGATATATGTGTCCTAATAGTGTTTTTAGCGGCGCGTGACACATATATGACTGTCAATAGCTCAAAACGTGATTTCTAGTGTTTTGTGACCCTTTAATAATAGGAAACAGGAGCAAGACAGTCGTACACAGTCAGTACAGGGGCGCAACTACACATTTACTGAGGGGTATGCGGGTTCAAATTTTGTGTGATCCCTCTTATTTTATATTAATTAATTAATAATAAATGAAGACAAATTTTCAGATTAATCTTATAACTTTGACATTATGTATGATTTGACAGTTTATTTTGATAAAAATAAAAACAAATCTAAACAGTTACATCTACATGAACACTTTCGGCTGTGGGACTGCATGTTATTGTGTTAAATGATTTTGAATTAAACAATAACAATATTATATTCGTTTAAAATGCAAAATAATGTTATTTAACAAAACATATTTATTTATTTTTTTTATTTGAAACTTTTAATAAGGATTAATTTTAAAAATAGTTTTGGCACAACGGCGCCCCCCCATGTGTGGCGCCCCTATGCGCCGCATATACTGCATACCCCCTTGTTGCACCACTGAGTCAGTACACAGGCGAGAGGTCAGGCAAGGGTCAAGCCAAGGATCAACACACAGGAAAACAAACCAGGAAACCGCTTCGTAAAGTTCCAACTGAAACAAGACTCAGCAATGTGTAAATGAAGGTGAAGTGTTTTTATAGTTCTTGTAATCAGTGTAGATGAGTGTAACCCGACCTTCTGCATGGGAGTCGGTCGCTCTAACAAGGAGGCTAAAGACCATGGCCTCTGGTGTCTGTCGCTAGAGCACCTTTAGAGGTCAGAGGAGTGATGTTTACCTGCACAGCCATTTCTAGCTGGCCTCCGTTACATGAGCACAGGGCCGGAGTGGGACTCCTTTAAAGCCCTGGAGTTTCAAGCCTTAGACCGGCCCACCTCAGTTCATTACTGACTATATTAAAATAAGGTCATTTCCAATTCAGTTTCTAATGACACTATCACGTCTTTTTTTAAGAAAACAGCTGCTTTAGAACTTCAAATGTTCAACAACCTTACAATTTTATATGTCTTAACAATAAAAATAAAAAAATAAATTACTTAGGTGAGGATCGAACACGGATCGACAACGTCGGAACGCAACGTGCTGACCACTGGACCACAATGGCTCTGTTATGCAAGTGTGACCGGAATGACAGTTACATCATCATTACCCTGAGGGATACATTATGCTCATGGGGCTTCGAGACATTTAATAAGAAGAGCGGAGCTGTGGCAAATAATGAATAAAAAGAGTGAGGTTATGTTCAAATAAATTAATAAATAAATGAAAAAAAAGGTGTGACTGCTGAGAGTGCACGCAGCTAGAAACACCGGCCCTCATGGCCAAAAAACGGACCGGCCCACCGGGAACTCTCCCGGGCCTGGATGAGCAGCAGGTGTGTCTGTGTGTGAGCGTCCATATTATTGTCAGCTGTTGCAGGAGCAAGAACAAATCTATTTGAATCACTTTTTTTAGCATGAGAAATCTTCATCTGTGTAGTTTTGCATTATGAACAGAAAGCAGTCAGAAATCAGAGCATTCAGAAGAGACGTGAAGAGTTCTCATTACTGATGATCATCAGTGCGCACAAAGCTCTAAACCTGACAGAATTAATCAGGACTTGACAATAGTGAACGACAGAGAGAGCAGAAAGTGAAGGTCTTGTTTGAGTGATGTGTCTGTGTGAAGCGTCCAGTGTCCCTCGGCCCCGCGGGTCCCTCACGCTTCAGTGCGCAGGAAGTGATGACAGGAAGTGAAGAGCCACACTGACCTTCATCTGTCTGCAGCTTCCTGTGGGCCTGAGCCATAAATCACTGCCCGCGGCCACAACTAGTAAACGGTGCTAGTCTAGTATCAGTGTCTGAACACGTTCTGATTGAGCAATCCATTTACATCTGAGCTTATACCTTATTTCTGCCCTTTTTTTTTCTCAGCTTCATTGAAGTATAATGTATTCTATAACTGTAGAAAACTACAGTATACGATCAATTACTATAGTTGATGTGTGACCATAGCAACTGTACAAGCACCACAACAGATCAATTACTATAGTTGTTGTGCTGCCGTAGCAACTATCGAATCACCATCACAGATCAATTACTATATTAATGTGTTACCATAGCAACTGTAGAATCACCACAACAGAACAATTACTATAGTTGTGTTACCATAGCAACTATTAAAACACCATCATAGATCAGGTACTATAGTTGTTGTGTTACCATAGCAACTATTGAAACACCATCATAGATCAGTTACTATAGTTGTTGTGTTACCATAGCAACTATCGAAACACCATCATAGATCCATTTCTATAGTTGTTGTGTTACCATAGCAACTGTAGAATCACCACACCAAAAAAATACTATAGTTGTTGTGTTACCATAGCAACTATTGAAACACCATCATAGATCAATTTCTATAGTTGTTGTGTTACCATAGCAACTGTAGAATCACCACACCAAAAAAAATACTATAGTTGTTGTGTTACCATAGCAACTATCGAAACACCATCATAGATCAGTTACTATAGTTGTTGTGTTACCATAGCAACTATCGAAACACCATCATAGATCAATTTCTATAATTGTTGTGTTACCATAGCAACTGTAGAATCACCACACCAAAAAAATACTATAGTTGTTGTGTTACCATAGCAACTATTGAAACACCATCATAGATCAATTTCTATAGTTGTTGTGTTACCATAGCAACTGTAGAATCACCACACCAAAAAAATTACTATAGTTGTTGTGTTACCATAGCAACTATTGAAACACCATCATAGATCAGTTACTATAGTTGTTGTGTTACCATAGCAACTATTGAAACACCATCATAGATCAGTTACTATAGTTGTTGTGTTACCATAGCAACTATCGAAACACCATCATAGATCAATTTCTATAGTTGTTGTGTTACCATAGCAACTGTAGAATCACCACACCAAAAAAATTACTATAGTTGTTGTGTTACCATAGCAACTATTGAAACACCATCATAGATCAGGTACTATAGTTGTTGTGTTACCATAGCAACTATCGAAACACCATCACAGATCAATTTATATAGTTGTTGTGTTACCATAGCAACTGTAGAATCACCACACCAAAAAAATTACTATAGTTGTTGTGTTACCATAGCAACTATTGAAACACCATCATAGATCAGTTACTATAGTTGTTGTGTTACCATAGCAACTATCGAAACACCATCATAGATCAATTTCTATAATTATGTTACCTTAGCAACCACAGAATCCCCACAACAGATTCATTATTAAAGTTGTTGCGTTACCATAGCAACTATTGAAACACCATCATAGATCAGTTACTATAGTTGCTGTTACCACAGCAACTGTAGAATCACCCAAACAGATCAATTACTATAATTATGTTACCCTAGCAACCATAGAATCCCCACAACAGATTAATTATTAAAGTTCATATCATTATTATAATTGTCGCAACAACAATTATAAGATCACCACAACAGATCAATTACTTTATTTGTTGTGTTAACATAGCAACTAAAAAATTACCACACCCAATTAATTACTTTAGTGGTTGTTACCATAGCAACCATAGAATCACCACAACAGATCAATTGCTATAATGGTTGTGTTACCATAGCAACTGTACAATCACCACAACAGATCAATTTCTATAGTGGTTGTGTTACCATAGCAACCATAGAATCACCACAACAGATCAATTACTATAGCGGTTGTGTTACCATAGCAACTGTACAATCACCACAACAGATCAATACAGAATCATTCATTCATTCATTTTCTTGTTGGCTTAGTTCCTTTATTAATCCGGGGTCGCCACAGTGGAACGAACCGCCAACTTATCCAGCAAATTTTTATGCAGCGGATGCTCTTCCAGCCGCAACCCATCTCTGAGCCCGAGGCTCGAACCAGCGACCCAGCGACCTTCTTGCTGTGAGGCGACAGCACTACGTACTGCTCCACTGCCTCGCCTCAATACAGAATCACTTCAGACAATTAATTCAAGTACTTTGCCTTACTTTATAGTATGCTTCACAAACACTGCAGTTTTTACTGATAAATTGCTGTAGTATTTTTTCCATGTGGGTGTCTTTGTGTAAATGACAACAAAAAATACACTTTGGGTGAACTATCACTTCAACTGCAGCTTCTAGCGAAGTGTCTTTTATTAAAACCAGACGGACGGAAAAGAGCAGCACTTTATTGTCAGCACATTATGTATTTTAATGATCAAATGTGCCAAAAGCATATTCAACAATCTGCTTTTATTAACTTTTGTTCAGCTCAACTCTGAGAAACTACAAAATGAAAAACCCCTCAAATCACAGAAATTCAATATTAAAGCTCATAAACACTCTGAGGCTTCATTAGCATCCGCAAAGCTGGAGCTCGGATCGTTTTCACACGAATAAATATTCAAAACAAATATGCAAATCCTCTATGACAAAACTCCTGCCAGTCTGAATCAGGACAGCGTCCAGAGCATCATTTACAAACACAATCACACACACAATCGCTCACAGACAGACTCCAGATATGAACATCGACATTTAAAAGACTAAAACAATGAAAATGTGAAAATTAGACCTGGAGCCTCATGTATCAACGCTGCGTATGCACAAAAACTTTGCGTACGCCAGGTCACACGCTCACGTTTAGATTTACTAATGATGAAATGAACGTGAGAATGTGCGCAGCTCCACGCCAACTCCATGTCTGGCATACATGCATTTCATGTGTGTGTTTGTTTTATTTTCATTGGCGACTCCTAGAGGCAGCTGTGTTAAATTGCACACTACAAAGTATCTTTTAGCCGTGCAATGGGAGCTGTATGTGACAGGATCATCCGCATGTCTAGCAGATGTAAGGTTTCCAGCCTATACAGTTGACCAGCCAAACATTAAAGCGCAATTAGCATCGATCGCCGGATTTCCCAATGTAATCGGAGCGATCGACTGCACGCGCATTGCTATAAAGGCGCCACCTGAAGACAAATTTGCATATGTGAATCAGAAACATTTCCATTCAATAAATGTGAAAATAAAATAAGATGCACACACTTATTTTATTACCATATTATATGTTAACATAGCAACTAAAAAATTACCACACCCAATTAATTACTTTAGTGGTTGTTACCATAGCAACCATAGAATCACCACAACAGATCATTCGCTATAATGGTTGTGTTACCATAGCAACTGTACAATCACCACAACAGATCAATTTCTATAGTGGTTGTGTTACCATAGCAACCATAGAATCACCACAACAGATCAATTACTATAGCGGTTGTGTTACCATAGCAACTGTACAATCACCACAACAGATCAATACAGAATCATTCATTCATTCATTTTCTTGTTGGCTTAGTTCCTTTATTAATCCGGGGTCGCCACAGCGGAATGAACCGCCAACTTATCCAGCAAATTTTTATGCAGCGGATGCTCTTCCAGCCGCAACCCATCTCTAAGCCCGATGCTCGAACCAGCGACCCAGCGACCTTCTTGCTGTGAGGCGACAGCACTACCTACTGCTCCACTGCCACCTGAAGACAAATTTGCATATGTGAATCAGAAACATTTCCATTCAATAAATGTGCAAATAAAATAAGATGCACACACTTGTTAATGATTCCCACTTGTCTTCCTCGAAATGAAGAGTATAGGCGAAATCTGACATGTAGCGGAGGAAGAAAGAAAAATGAGTTCATCAGACGCTGGATTCGAAACGAGTTCATGCTTGAACGTGTCAAAACATGTTGCCATGCGTTTTACGAGCTACGCCACTCACGCTGTTAAACATTTTACACCTTTACATCGCACTATTTCCCTTTTTGATCCACTCATTGCAATGTTCCGACCCAACTGTGTTAACCGCATCAGCTAAACTCTCCCACCTTTAGTTCAAGAGTTCACACTTAGCTGATGATTGATAATAAAGCTAGTTTGCGGTGCCGTCCCGGGAGAGAGCCCTGAGCTTATTAGATCCTCGAGCCCTGGGAGTTTGAGCTCAGGTAGACACTCCCTCTCCTGCTTATTGTAGCTAAGTGTCAGATATGGATGCTGAAGGTGTGCTCAGAGTTTGGCTTAAATATTTTGGATAAATTGTTTAATGTGCTTGGTTTTAAACCGTGGGAGGGAACCAGAGGACCCGGAAAAAACCCACACGATCACGGGGAGAACGAGCAAAACTCCACACAGAAATGCCGCCTGGAAGGGAATTAAACCAGGGGCATTCTTGCTGTGAGGCAACAGCGCTAATCGCTGGCCACCGTGTCGCCCGTTTGAGAGAAGGGAAAGTAGGGTTGGGTGAGGGGGTTTCTTCAAGATGAAGATATTGAGATGAGAAAAGTCTGGTTATTTAAAGTGAGTTAATGATCGTCTGATAGGATAATTAATCATGAGCTAAAGTTGGAACAGCTGTGAACAATCATAAGCACGTGATCCTCTTGAAATTTGTTTATAAATAAACTTCACTTATTAATTCCGGAGGACAAACTTGCAAATAATACCGCTTTTCTCTGGTCTACCTCCGAAAGCAGCACCTCTAATTGACATTCTGTGAAGTTTCTCTTCTTTTGCCATTGCTTTTTCGTTGGGTTTTGCTAAAGCCCCAGGTTTTCGCACAGACTGAACATCAACACGGTCTTTATCTTTCAGCAGCAGCATTATAAAAACTGCCCATAAAAACAAAGTAAAATAACTCAGGAATCAAACAGAAGAGGCTGGTGTGTGTAATTCCTGCATCACAGACAGAAAACCGCAGATCAGCAAACACTCACTTTTCAATCAGCTTCGGTTCCGCAGTATTTTTTCCCCATTTATTTTCTCTGAAGGCAATTCAAGAAATCCTTCAATACAGAGTTCAAAGCAAAGCAAGCAGATGAACAAAAACACAGAAAACTGCTTAAAGAACTGATGATGGCGAGACCATTCAGAAAACAGTTCTTCATAAAAGCAAACATATTATAAATAGTTAAATATAGAGTGAGTTCAGATTCCTAAAGTTTTCTGTGCACTGGGGATTGGATTAGAGCTGTTGCTACACTCAAACTGTTGTATAGTCCATGTATTTGAATTGTGGTTGGCATTGTGGCGTCACAGCAAGAAGGTCTCTGGTTCGAGTCCCAACTAAGCCAGTTATCATTTCTGTGAGGAGTTTGCATGTTCTCCCCATGTTGGCGTGGGTTTCCTCCAGGTTTCCTCCAGAGTCCAAACACATGCGCTATAGGGGAACTGATGAACTACAGTTTCACACAGCATCACAGCGGAATGAACCACCATTTATTCAAGCATATGTTTTACGCAGCGGATGCCCTTCCAGTCCCAACCCAGTACTGGGAAACACCCGAGCACACTCATTCACACACGCAATCTTTTTCTACGGCCAATTTAGTGGATCAATTCCCCTATAGCGCATGTGTTTGGACTGTGGGGGAAACTGAGCACCCGGAGGAAACCCACGCCAACACGGGGAGAACATGCAAACTCCACACAGAAACACCAACTTACCCAGCCGGGATTCAAACCAGTGACCTTCTTGCTGTGATGCCACAGTGCTAACCACTGAGCCACCGAGCCACCACTATGAGAGTTACTGTTAAAAAAAATGTTATACTTAATGTTATACTTGTTTTTTTTATTCTTTATGTAAGGCATTTTCAGTTATCATTGTGTATGAAATTTGCTATAGAAATAAACTTGTCTTGCCTTTTAGATCATGCGCTTGGTGCACAGACCGTTTTTCCCATCCTTAAAAATCGCGAAAATGGATTCAGAGACAACCTTTGTTGTTGCACCTTTAAGTGAATAAAGACACCTGTTTTAGATCATGCGCCTGGTGCACAGATCGTCTTTCCCCTCCTTAAAATAGCAAAAGTGGATTTCTAGTGTTTTTGCACCATCCACTTCAGACTTTGCATTAGATTGTTAAAATCGAGTCCTGTGTATTGTTTTATTGAAGCCTCCTGCTTTCAGATGCAGTGCAGCAGAGGATGATGGGAAGTGTGGCGTTGCTGTGGGTCGTAATTTAACGCCAGCACATCAGTAACCCAGTTCGAGTCGCTTCAGAAGCTCCGGTCAGAGGAACAGAAGCCCTCGGGTCGAGTCCTGGAAACACAAACTGCTCCACTTACAGAGACACAAATAGTGATGTTCCTCAAGACGCCATGATGAAAGACTCAATGGTGTCTTCAGGAATAAACACTACAGATGGAGAGCTCTGGGTTAGAATGGCTGGTTAACCACAGCGGATTAAAACTTTCAAGACAAGACAACCTATTCATTGAAAAACAAAATTCAGATATTTTGGTCTATCTGGAAAGTGTTCGATGTCTTTTTGGAGAGTCTAGATGGTCACTCTTTTGTTGAATTAATGGACATTGAACGTTTACAGACAAATAAGTCATTGCTGTATTATTTAATGTTATTATCGTTCATTCATTCATTCATTTTCCTCCGTCTTAACCGATTTATTCATTAGAGGTTGCCACAGAAGAATAAACCACTTATCTAGCATATGTTTTACACAAAGGATGCACTTCCAACTGCAACCCAGTACTGGGAAACACCCATGCACACTCATTCACTTACACACACACACACACTCATAGACCACAGCCAATTTAGTTAATCAATTCCCCTATAGTGCATGTGTTTGGAGTGTGGGGGAAAACGGAACACTCGGAGGAAACCAACGCCAACATGGGAGAACATGCAAACTCCACACAGAAATGCAAACTGACCCAGCCGGGATTCGAACCAGCCAACTAAAAGATTATAGAGACTAAGCCGAAGGAAAGTGAATGAATGAATGATTGACTACACCTCTGCATGCTGTGTGCATTTATAACAGACACAAGACTAAGGAATAATTCTGGGTGAAAATGAACTAGATTATATTTGCATTTACGGCTGTGGACCTTGGAGTCAAAATGAAGACAGTCTCTAAATAGAAGATCGTAAATAGGTGTCACCGTACCTTGTGTTCTCACTCTCTCCAGTTCAATGTTACAGATTACCTTCAGTCACCTGCTTTTCTAGTATTCACAAGTCATCGGAGTAATTCGCTCCACCTGTTTCTCATCCCTTTGTTCCTATTTATAGCACGTCATTTCCCTTCATGTTTGTCAGTCTGTTGTCGTTGGTGTGTGTGTATAACGGTCTGTTACTCACCCCATATTTGTGTCCAGGGCTGCCAGTGAACGAGTCTCCCGTTGTTTCTGGACTGTTTTACCACGGCACTCCCCCGGCACTCACCCGATTGGGTTTTTTGTTCCTTTGCAAAGACTTTCTCCTTACTAAACACTTTGTGTTCTGCACTTGAGTTCACTCCTTCTTCTACCCGTGACAATAGGATGTCATATTTACAGAATTGAATCAGCCACAAAAAGCCGTAAATTTTTTAATACTAATTTTTAATTATTTCATTTAAGAATTTTTACTGTGGAAAAAAAACAAACAAAAAAAAAACAATACAAGATGAAACCACCTTGAAGTTCATTACAAGCTCAGTACAAATTATCCATTTGAGAATAATATACATTTTGCGCAATTTTGCAAACCACTGATGATATTTATTTAATTTGTTTTTAAATCGATCAATCAATCAATCAATCAATCAATCAAATCAATCAATCAATCAATCAATCAATTCTTTTCTTGCAAATTTTTTTATCAGGCTCCTCTGATTAGGTTCAGCCGTTTCGGTAACACTTTATAAGAACTACTCACTATAAATCATTTATTAAGCATTAGCAAATAGTGAATTCATTATCTGTTAAGCATTAACTCTACATTAATAAACATTAGTAAGCAGCTTATAACTGCAGCTACAAATGCTCTATTCTTGACTTATTAGCACCCATATAATGTGCTAAATAATTGTATTTTCATACTTAATGATTTATTTTTCATTACTAAATTAAGTATCGCATTATTTACAAACCATTTGTATTTAAGAGTACTTGAGGGTTTTTAGGATCATTCAGAATGAGTTAGTAAAGGATTAATAAACTATTGAAATCAACGTTTATATGTCTTATTATGTGTCAACACATACATGCACACGATGCCCCGAGATTGATTCCTGCATCGAGGTCCTATGCTGTTCCTTCCCTCTCTCTCCTCCCCACACTTTCCTGTCAATACTCTCTACTATCCAGTCCATTAAAGGTGAAAACCCTAAAAAAAAAATTTTAATAGAAATAAATAAACGAATAAATAAATAAATAAAACTTTGGTTGAATAACACTGATTTTTAAACACAACAAATAAAAACATTTCATGAATTCACACATACACATATACAGGCACACACACATGTATGAGCACACACGCACAAACACACACAGTAAATACGCAACAAAAAAAAAAAAGGAATTTGCATGAAATGTTATTATACTTCTGTAGAACAAAACAAACATAAACCTTTTCATTATAACCACACATAACAGATATGGTAAATCCAGAGAAATTTTCCAGTGGTCTTTTAGTTTGCTCTCATAGCTGTAAATGAGTCATTCTATATATGTATTTTAATTAACTTTCACTAATGTTCAGAAGGTCTGTTGACCAGAGAACGCTCTAAAGCCGCGCTGATGAAATTTCAGGCAACTCCACTCACTAAACCAATGTTGGAGAGGGAAAGTACGATAATTATCACCCATTTAAATGAGGAAAATGTGATAAACTACAGCCTAAAGTGTTTGCAATCTATGCTATCGTTTGATTCTACTGTTCAAAGGATCTTTATAATTATATATATATATTTGAGAACACATTAAATTGATCAAAAGTAACATTTATTTTCCTTCAGCTTAGTCCCTCATTTATCAGAGGTCACCACAGTGGAATGAACCACCAACTATTCCAATTTAGTTCAATTCAATTGTGTTTAGACTGTGGGGGGAAGCCGGAGCACCTGGAGGAAACCCACGCCAACATGGGGAGAACATTCAAGCTCCCTATAGAAATGCCAACTGGCTCAGCCTAAACTCGAACCAGTGACCTTCTTGCTGTTAGGCCACAGTGCTAACCACTGAGCCACCGTGCCATCTTAAAAGTATCAGTAAACACATTTATTTTAAAACAAATGCTGTCATTTCAAGCTTTTTATTAATCAAAAAATATATTGCGTAATGATTTCCACACTAATCTGAACCAGAAAAACTATTTTTAACAGTGAAATCAACATCAAAAATAATCAAATTATCTTTGAAAGATCACGTTACACTGAAAACTGAAGAAATAATGCTAAAAACATTAGCTTCACATCACACAAATTTCATACACTATTACATATTCATATCAATAACAGCTATTATGAAATGTAATAACATCTGACAGTGTGTACAGTATTGTTAATCAAATAAATGCAGCTTTAATAAACAGAAGAGACTTAAAAACCTTTAAAAAAAGTAGTCTATTTTCAAACAAAACATTATAATCAAAGTAAAAATAAAACGCAAGAAAAAAAAAAAAACGTCCGTTAAACTGTAATCTTAAAGAAACCTCTGGGAAACCTGTTTGGAAACCATTCATTAACCATTATTAACTATAAACATTACCACAACACATTACATGTTGACTGAAATGTTGGTATTATTGTCTTAACTAACATATGGATAATGCAGAGCTTTTAAAATGCTTACATTTGATTCTGTACTAATTGTTGTTTAACTTCTGCCTGTTTCACACTGCAAGTGCAAGCAGAGCGTGAGCACCTCGTGTGGAGAGCAGAAGCAGCGTGCAGGCGTTTACCTTACACACCGACTACACAGATCAATCTATCTCTGTCTATTCTATCTAGTTACCTATCCATCTATAAATACACACCTTTTTATACAACTTTTCATCTGCACCAAGACCCGCGGCAACTTCCTGCTGTTTCCTTAACCAGCAAGTCTTTATTTTACAAAGTATATACCTAAAGAGCTGTATGCTTCTCTCACGCTGAGGAGTGTCGTTCATGTCTTTTCAGGTGCACTCGGTCAGAAGAGAATAGCCTCTTATTTCATGTCATTTTGTTTTGATTGTCAGCATGATGTAGGCCTATAGTTGTAATCAGCTTGTTAAGTAGTGACGTGTTTGTGACGTATGTAATACTGTTTCGGGTCCAAGCCGCCACTCATTCGCCGAAATCATTCGTTTATGATCACGTTTTATTCCTATCACACATTAAAGTTAATTTTATATAGAATCATAGTGTACACAACAATCTCTGGGCTTGCTGCATAACAAATACCAAAAATTTACAAAAAAATTATCACTTTCTGGCCATCGGATATTAAGCATGGACATATATACTGCGATCGTGATTTTCGAAAGCCTTAAATCGCTTTGTAAACGTTTATTATTACCATTTCATGAGTCTCCCCATTCAGTTAAATAGAGCGCTTGGACCCGGAAGCCGCTTCGCGTGACGTCACACTTAACAAGCGGATAATATATATACAATATAGTTATAATGATATTTATACATGATCAAACTAGTGTGCAACTTAAGCAAAACTTAAATTGGTTTGCATTTGGTTTTGTAGTTCGGGCCTAAATAAATAATTGACTATATTGATTGACTATATAAAAATCTGTAGATCTTATTGATGCATTTATTGGGTAAAATTGCTACTTTTTACACATTTAATATGTTTTTTGGTCAAAATCAATGCAAAAATAGTCAGCAAAAATAAACCCAGCGCCGAAACTATTGCGGCATTGCTGCTTTAGCGACGCACATGCCTCACGCTGACGCACTTCTTCTATGTGCAGTATAAAAGCTCTAATCTGTTAAGACGGATGCCGAAAAAAACTTGTGCTGCTAATGTTCTGCTCACGCTTATAGTGTGAAACGGGCTTTACTGTTAAACTGCTTAAACCACTACTAAGGTTTTCCAGTCACATGCTTTTTTTTATCAGTGCTTTACAGATTGTTCTACCTTTTTATAACCAATGAATTGCTGACCAGAACATAGAAATAGACACAAAAACTAAAACTATATATAGCATGTATATAAGTGGTTTGTTCTACAGACAATCCAAAACAACCATTGCTGAAGGGGGCTAATAATATTGACCTTAAAATGCAACCCAGGCTCGTGGAAACGTAGCCCCACGGACGTTTCTGGAGGCCGCGAAATACATCCCGGGAGATACGTATTTGTGCAGTTTGTTTTGCAAATCTGCGAGAGGCCGCTGTGCACGCTTTTTTGCGTCTCAAACTCCTCTCTGGAGCACGCGCCGTTCGCGCCCGTGCTGTTCTCGTGTAAAAAAAAGCAGCCGGAGGTGGCTGTCGAGCGACTGTCTGTCCAACTGACTGAATAACTGAACGATCGACTGGGCGGGCGGCCGGCCAATCGGCCTACCCAACCACCCTCCTCCTCCTTCCCTTAACCCAAGCGACGATTTACAAAAGCCGTCCAAAAATTTTTTTCAAAATCAACTGATTTTGACCGCATTTCGGATTTCGCCATATTCTCACACCGTCACGAACTCGTTCGCTTTTATTTTTTGGATTCTGTTTTTCATCTTACCTGATTTCTGGAACCGCTCTTCCCCAGACTCGAACGCGGTCGTCACCAACGGCTCCTCCTCCTCCGGGCCTCCGCTCTGCCGACGTAACACTACGAGCTAAGCGGACTAACTGGTTGCAGCGGGTAAGGCCTCAACACGGAGGTGAGCCGTCAGCCGGCGGGCGTGGAGAAGAGGAGCGGTGTCACACCGCCTCGTAGCGTTCTCTCGGAAAAAACTAAATGCGGCCATACGTACCTCCGGCCACGTAAATCGCGGTCTCCAGAAACATCCGCGGGGCTACGTTTCCAGAATGAGCTTGGGTTGTTAAAATGGGTGTAAACAATTAAAAACTGCTTTTATTGTTGCCGAAATAAAACAAAAAAGACTTTCACTAGAAGAACAAATATTATAGGAAATATAATAACTTTGAAAAATACCTGAATCTGTTCAACATCATTTGGGAAATAATTAAAAAGAAAAAGTGATTTTTAAACTAAATCATAACTAAAAAGGCACAGACTAGTAAAGCTCATACACAGCTATTTCAGTGTAAATCAGATTCCCTCCGTCTCCTCTTTTCTGCTGCTGTTGAACATCTGCAGGTTTCAGAGAGTGAAATTAGGCATTTCTTTGCCAGGGCTCAATGTACTCTAAACCCAAATGCTGAAAGATGTCTTCCTCGGTGTTAGCGGGCAGGAAGGTTTTCTGGAGAAAGAGACAGAGAGGGAAAAGTTGCATGTGATTTTTTTGTTCTGTCTGAGAAATGGAGCATGTGAAGAGATGAATCCACTGAGAGAGGATGAAGAAGCGCAGCAGACGTGATGTTGGAGATCTAAAGGTCAGTGAATGTGATTGTTTCAGATCGCTGGATCCTCTGTGTTTTTAGATGATCGTCTCTAAGTGTTCAGTATAGCTGTGCATTTCTGAAATGTATTTCAGATGTCACACAAGGTCATGTAGATGTCTGTGTTTGGTGCCAGTTCTGTCTGTCTGACAGGCCATGCAATCTCAAAAACAAAATAAACTAAAGGGTACTGTACAAAAACAAACTATTAAAATATTTTAACAATATAATTAATGACACTAACACTGTCACATAACCAGCGATCGCTCTCCAGAGATCGCTGGTTCTCACACGAACACTATGGACTACACTTCCGCCTTCCTCTGGACTACATAGACATACATGCTTTCCGGTCACAATCACGTCTGCTCACTCATCAAGATTGATTACACTCTCATCAGCTGAACCTTGTCAGAGACTGATTACACACCCTTCATAAGCCACTCATTCACCCATCCAGGTTGCCGAGTCTGGTTAGCTGTATCAGTAGCATTACAAAGCGTTTTCCCTGTCTTGTTTCCAGTGTTTAGATCTTAGCCTTGTTAACCCGTGTTCTCCTGTTTAGCCGCCTGCCTTCTGACCTATTGCCTGTATACTGACCACGATTCTGGACTGCCTGCATATACCCGTTAGTACCTGTTTGATCATTGCTTGCCTGATGCTCAATAAACCTGCATTGTGGATCTTCCAGTTGTCTCTGTCACTCCCCCCATCATTACACACTATTACTAATACCACTAATAACACAAACTAGTAATAAATAAATTACGCTAGTATAATTGAATAAAAAAGAATAATAAAAAACAATAATTAAGAAAAGTATTTGTTTCAAAATATATTTCACACACACACACACACACACACAAATTGGAAAATTAACACTAATGAAATATAGTAGATTACCGTAAAAAAATTAAATAAAATAGTGAGAATCATCAAAGACTCGGATACAGAACTCAAATCTTTTTGAATAGGGAAAAGTGTAATGGTAAATAAAGCCCCGCCTACTAGTACAGGAGCCAATTCTCGATCACTATATGGTGAAAAAAGCCCGCCTTCTAGTACAGTAGCCGATCATCGATCGCTATTAACTGACAATAATCTCGGGAGGGTTCTGTCAATTTTTTGAGATTCTGACTTTTATAAATGAAACTAAAGGTACAGTTCTTGTTTAATTTTATTGGTGATTCCTAATATGAAGGTCAATCGTTAGCTTGACAAGCTGTTTTAGAGAATTTGATGTTTCCTGATTTAAACAAAATGCCCGAGCATACTGCCCGAGGGGTGTTTCAAAGAGTGAAATGACTTGCCTTAAAGGGACTTTGATATTGTATAGATGTATTATATTGCATTATATGTACTTTAAAACCTTGGTGTATTCACACTCTGGGCTCTATTGTAACGATCTAGGCACAAAGTCTAAAGTGCAAGGCGCAAAAGCATTAAGGTCGTGTCTGAATCCACTTTTGCTATTTTAAGGACGGTAAATATCTGCTTTGTGACCTGGTGCATGGTCTAACAGAGTTGACCTTATTCTCTTAATGAGTTCTGGGTGTGTTTTGAGCATAACCTGGAGTCTCATCTCTCATTCCCTTTAAGAGTCAGTTCCGTCACTCCATGGCTCATTTGCTATGTACATGGCGGACTTTGTAAGTGTAAAAATTCAACACTTCACAAGAGAAAAAACAGTTAAACAGAGCATCTGCAGCGCGCGGATAAAGAACGAGCCTCCTCCATTCAGCCTCTTTACTTTATCTTTACTTTACTCCTTTGGTGGAGTGAGGAAACGGTGGAAACTCACTCCACTGAACACATCTATCAGCCCACATGTTTAATTTCCTTTGTTAGGCGCAAAGATTTGTGTCAAAACTATTACTAAATTCAGTTCTGATCTCCAGCAAAGGAATAAATGAACAATAATAATGAAGTGTGCTCAGAAAACTGAGTTATATCCAAACACACGTCCTGTTCTTATGCTCCATATGCAGACGTCTCCAAAACCCCACAGCTGGACACATCTACACTTGTGTTTATTAAAACAAATATAAATTTGCAGATAATCAATAATACCGTTACAATCACCAGCGACCTCTAGCCACCAGAGGTCGCTGGAAATCATTCACTCTCATAGAACTACAAATCTGCTTGTAAATGGACTACATATTCAGTCATGCCACACACACACACACACCTGCTTCCTCATTTAGACTGATTACACTCTCACCACCTGAGGATTGTCAAAGACTGATTACACACAGTATTTAAGCAGCACACACACTCATTCACAAGAGTCTTGTTCACTGTAAAGTAGCATTACAACGCGTTTTCCTTGTCTTGTTTTCCTGTGTCTTGAACCTAGCCTTGTTCATTTAGTTATCCTTGTCTGCCGCCTGCCTTTCGACCTCTTGCTTGTTATATTGACTACGATTCTGGATTTACCTTTATACGTCTGTTTGCACCTGTGTTGACCACCGCTTGCCTGACCACTGCATAAACCTGCATTGTGGATCCAAACCTCAGTTGTATGTGTCACTCCCCAATGTTACAAATACTGCTAATAATAATAACATTATACAGATCTTCATGAATGAACTGAAGAAGCCCCCCGAGGTGGAGAAGGCATGGAGGCAGTGCTGTTTATATTGATGTAGAAAATCATCATCTCTGGATCATTTTAATCCTGTAATTGTTTTCATCTGTAAAGATATTTGTTGCTGTTTATCCTACATTTACATTTACATTTAGTCATTTAGCAGACGCTTTTATCCAAAGCGACTTACAAATGAGGACAAGGAAGCAATTTACACAACTATAAGAGCAACAATGAAGAAGTGCTATAGGTCTGTAAAGTCTAAGAAGGAAAGTATTAGTAGTATTAGTATTTTTTTTATTTTATTTTTTTTAGGTACAGTTAGTGTGATATTCAGAGAGGCAATTGCAGATTAGGAAGTGTAGTGGAGACTAAATAGTCGAGTTTTTAGTGGTTTCTTGAAGACAGCGAGTGACTCTGCTGTTCTGATGCAGTTAGGGAGTTCATTCCACCAACTGGGCAGATTGAGCGTGAGCGTTCGCGATAGTGATTTCTTCCCTCTTTGGGATGGAACCACGAGGCGACGTTCATTCACAGAACGCAAGTTTCTGGAGGGCACATACATCTGCAGAAGTGAGAGCAGATAAGAAGGAGCAAAGCCAGAAGTCGCTTTGTAAGCAAACATCAGAGCTTTGAATTTGATGTGAGCAGCAACTGGCAGCCAGTGCAAACGGATGAGCAGCAGAGTGACATGTGCTCTTTTAGGTTCATTGAAGACCACTCGTGCTGCTGCGTTCTGGAGCAGCTGAAGAGGTTTGATAGAGTTAGCTGGAAGCCCGGCTAGTAGAGAGTTGCAGTAATCCAGTCTGGAGAGAACAAGAGCTTGAACAAGGAGTTGAGCTGCATGTTCAGATAAGAAGGGTCGGACCTTTCTGATGTTATAGAGTGCGAATCTGCACGATCGAGCAGTTCTAGATATGTAGTCAGAGAAGTTTAGTTAGTCATCAATCGTTACTCCAAGGCTTTTCACCATTTTGGATGCAGTAACGGTTGCCCCATCCATCTGGATTGAAATGTTATGGTGTAAAGTCGGGTTGGCAGAAACTACAAGCATTTCCGTGTGTGTTCAGTAATCTGTAAGTGTTTGGATCTGCATAAGTGCATAACTAACACACTCTGCTGAACTTTAGAGCAGCTTTAAGTTGGTTAATGGCGTGGACTATTTCCTTAAAATAGCAATGCACCAGCAATGCGCCTTAACACACCTCCTTTATAGACCAGCACACACGAGTCCACAAAGTGGCGCAAATGGATTTGCTATGTAAACAACGTGGCACAAATCATGAAAATTAGTGTTGCTTTGTCTGAAAATAGCAGCAAATCGCGCCAAGCACCTTATTGCGCCAGGTGTATGATAGGGTATTAAATACTGTACCTTCCCTCTCTAACTTACCATACATTTTGGAAATTTCTAATGAATGTGAGTGTAAAGGAAAATCCATAAAACTTATGATAAAAAAACAAAAGCAAAAGATTGCAAATTGCATAAAAGTAACAGTAAAAACTCCAGCAGCATTCAGCCCAGCTCAGATGATGCCTACAAGAGCGCATTAGCAGCCGTCCTGACCTTGCGCAGGTGTGAAGGCACAGAGTCACTGCAGATGTCAGAAGAGATGAGCGAGAGCGCAGTGTTTGTGCGCTGCAGGCCTGAAGTCATGAAGATCTGGCTGGAGAGCCTGTCTGAATCACTGCACACACACCCTGCTGCCAGACACACACTGCAGCCCACTCGTCAGAGGAGATAGAAACATGTGAGCACAGTTAGCAGGAGCGACAGGCTGACGCACAGAACAGGTGCGAACACCAGCATCCGCTTTACACTCACATATGCTCATTTACAATGCAAATGAGGAGGCGGAGCTAGAGAGATTGAATCCCATGCACTATTCTTTGGCATTTGTCAGTATAAACAGTGAAAGTGTAAAACAGTGTGTGTTCACACATGCTCATTTACAATGCAAATGAGGAGGCGGGTTATAGAGATAGAATCACATACTTCTACACTATTCTTTGCCATTTTGTAGTATAAATAGTGAAAGTAGTGCATTTACTCTAACCATTTTAAAAAGAATAAGTGCACTTGAAATACTTCATGCACTTAACACTTGCATATTTGAATATGTTGTGGAAGGGGGGAAATATCAAGGCAAATGGGACTATAACAGTGGATTTACATATTTAAAATAATTACGATGCCTGTACAACTGTTAAACTATCATGCAGATGAAGGAGGAGGAGATAGAAACTTTTAAGTGCACTTAGAGTATTTAAAGCACTCGACACTTAACAGTTAATAACAGGAGAAGCTAACTGGGCAAAGGTTAAGGGACGGTAACAGTAAAGTTACATATTTAAAGTAATTATGATGCAAATGAGGAGGAGGAGCTAGAGAGATGTGCCAAAAATCGCATACTTCTACACTATTCTTTGCCATTTTGTAGTATAAATAGTGTACGATCACTCAAGATAATGTACAATGCAAATGAGTAGGCGGAGCTAGAGAAATTGAATCACATATTTATGCTCTATTCTTTATCATTTTGTAGTATTAATAGTGCAAGTAATGCATTCACATTGACAATTCTGAAAAGAAAAAAGAACAAATGCACTTTAAACACTTCATGCACTAAACACTTGCATATTTGGATGTTGTAAAAGGCGGGAAGCTATTGGGACAAAGGTTATGAGACTATAACACTAAAGTTACATATTTAAAGTAATTATGATGCAAATGAGGAGGAGGAGCTAGAGAGATGCACCAAAAATCGCATACTGTTACACTATTGTTTGCCATTTTTGTAGAATAAATAGTAGGGAGTGGTGCATTCACACTAACAATTAAAAAAAAAGAATAAATGCACTTGAAATACTTCATGCACTTAACACTTGCATATTAGATTATGTTGCGAAAGGGGAGGAAATATTAAGGCAAATGGGACTATAACAGTGAAGTTACATATTTAAAATAATTACGATGCCTTTAAAACTGTTTAACTATCATGCAGATGAAGGAAGAGGAGCTAGAAGCATTTAAAGTGCACTTAGAGTATTTAAAGCACTCAACACTTGCATAGTTGATTAGAGGAGAAGCTAACAGGGCAAAGGTTAAGGGACGGTAAAAGTTAAGTTAAATATTTAATGTAATTATGATGCAAATGAGGAGGCGGAGCTAGAGAGATGCACCAAAACGCATATTTCTATCCTATTCTTTGCCGTTTAATAGTATATATTGTGTACAGTTAAACATGCTCATTAACAATGCAAATGAGGAGGCATGGCTAAAGAAATTGAGTTACATACACTATTTAAACTACAAAATGGCAAAGAATAGTGCAAGTAGTGCATTCAAAAAAGTAGTGCAAGTAGAAAATTCTAAAAAGAATAAAGTGCACTTGAAATACTTCATGCACTTAACACTTGCATATTTGATTATGTTGCAAAAGGGGGGTATAAAGGCGAATGGGACTATAATAGTGGATTTACATTTTTTAAATAATCACGATGCCTTTAAAACTGTTAAACTATCATGCAGATGAAGGAAGAGGAGATAGAAACATTTAAAGTGCACTTCAAGTATTTAAAACACTCAACCCTTGCATAGTTGATTAGGGGAGAAGCTAACAGGGCAAAGGTTAAGGGACGGTAACAGTTAAGGTATATATATATATATATATATATATATATATATATATATATATATATATATATATACATACACACACACACACACAAAATAAATGATAACATCTACTATTCTTTGCCATTTTGTAGTATAAATAGTGTACATTCACACATGCTCATTTACAATGCACATGAGGAGGCGGGGCTAGAAAGATTGTATCATAATTATACACTATTATTTTTCATTTTAAAGTATAAATAGTGAAAGTAGTGCATTCACATTGACAATTCTGAAAATAATTCAACTATACTTCAAATTCTTCATGCACTTAACACTTGATGTTTAATTATGTTGCAAAAGAGAGGTAAATATCAAGGCAAATGAAAATATAACAGTGAAGTTACATATTCAAAATAATTACAATGCCTTTAAAACTGTAAAAACTATCATGCAGATGAAGGAAGAGGAGATAGTAACATGTGAACACAGTTAGCAGGAGCAACAGGCTGACGCACAGACCAGGTGCGAACACCAGCATCTGCTTTACACTCACATATGCTCATTTACAATGCAAATGAGGAGGCGGAGCTAGATAGATGCACCAAATATCACATGCATGTTCACTCTTGTCATCTGAAACTTACTACAAAACATACCCAGATCATGGATTTGACATTGAAAAGGTACAACAAAACATACTAAAAGTAACTTGTTTTAAATACAGCATCCTCTAGTGTATTTGACATCTGAAATGTACAACAAAATGTACCGAAAATAATGTGTTTTCAATTGGTAAAAATGCAGAAAGCGCCCTCTAGTTTGTCATCTGAAACATACAATATAATACACCCTTCGCAAAAATATATACAACATCCCCTGGTGCATTTTTCATTTGAAACGTTCAATGAAATATACCCTAAGCAACATATTTTAAATCCACAAAAGTGTAGACAGCACCCTCTAGTGGAAATGACATCAGAAACGTACCACAAAATATACTGAATGTTGTTTTTTTTTTTGTTTTTTTTGCAAAAATGTATACAACGTCCTTTAGTGGATTTGTCATCTGAAATGTACCATAAAACACACCCTAAGCAACATATTTTACATTCGCAAAATTGTAGACAGCACCCACTAGCAGATCTGACATCGAAAAGGTACAACAAAACACTGAAAGTAACTTGTTTTAAATTCGCAAAGATGTATACAGCATCCTCTAGTGGATTTGACATCTGAAACGTACAACTAACTGTACCGGAAGTAATGTGTTTTAAATTTTCAAAAATGCAGAAAGCGCCCTCTAGTTTGTCATCTGAATTTGTCACCTGAGTCGTTCAATAAGACACCCTACGCAACATATTTTACATTTGCAAAAATGTAGACACCGCACGCTAGTGGATTTGTCATCTGAAACATAAAATAAACGTACCCTAGGTAACGTATTTTACATTCTCAAAAGTATAGACAGCGCCCACTAGTGGATTTGACATATGAAACGTACAACAAAATGCACCAAAGGTAATGTTTTAAATTTGCAAACATGCAAAACATCGCCCTCTAGTGTTTTTGTCATCTGAAACGTACCACAAAACGTACTCTAAGTAACGTATTTCAGATTTACAAAAATGAAAACAGCGCCCTCTAGTTTATGTTAGCTGAAACATATAAAATACACCCTACGTATCATATTTTCTATTCGCAAAAATGTATAAAATGTCCTCTAGTGGATTTGTCATCTGAAACGTGCAATGAAACACACCTAAGTCACGTATTTTACATTGTCAAAAGTATAGACAGCGTCCACTTGTGTATTTCACATCGAAAAGGTACAACGAAACATACTGAAAGTAATTGGTTTTAAATTCACAAAAATGTATACAGCATGCTCTGGTGGATTTGTCATCTGAAACATAAAATAAACGTACCCTAAGTAATGTATTTTACATTCTCAAAAGTATAGACAGCGCCCACTAGTGGATTTGACATCTGAAACATACAACAAAATGCACCAAAAGTAATGTTTTAATTTTGCAAACATGTAAACATCACCCTCTAGTGTTTTTGTCATCTGAAACGTATCACAAAACGTACTCTAAGTAACGTATTACAGATTTACAAAAATGAAAACAGCGCCATCTAGTTTATGTTATCTGAAACATACAATGAAATACACCCTACAAATGATATTTTCCATTCGCAAAAATGTATAAAATGTCCTCTAGTGGATTTGTCATATGAAACGTGCAATAAAACATACCTAAGCAACGTATTTTACATTAGCAAAAATGTAGACAGCACCCGCTAGTGGATTTGACATCGAAAAGGTACAACAAAACATACTGAAAGTAACTTGTTTTAAATTCGCAAAGATGTATTCAGCGTCTGGATTTGACATTTGAAATGTACGAGTAAATGTACCGAAAGTAACGTATTTTACATTGGCAAAAATGTAGACAGTGCACGTTAGTGGATTTGACATCGAAAAGGTACAGCGAAACATACTGAAAGTAACTTGTTTTAAATTCAGAAAGATGTATACAGCGTCCTCTAATGGATTCGACATTTGAAATGTACAACTAAATGTACCGAAAGTAATGTGTTTTGAATTTGCAAAAATGTAGACAGCGCCCTCTAGTTTGTCATCTAAAACATATAATGAAATACACCCTAAGTATTATATTTTACATTCGCAAAAATGTATAAAATGTATTCTAGTGGATTTGTCATCTGAAACGTGCAATAAAACATACCTAAGCAACGTATTTTACATTGGCAAAAATGTAGACAGCACCCGCTAGTGGATTTGACATTGAAAAGATACAACAAAACATACTGAAAGTAATTGGTTTTAAATTCATAAAAATGTATACAGCATGCTCTGGTGGATTTGTCATCTGAAACATAAAATAAACGTACCCTAAGTAATGTATTTTACATTCTCAAAAGTATAGACAGCGCCCACTAGTGGATTTGACATCTGAAACGTACAACAAAATGCACCAAAAGTATTGTTTTAATTTTGCAAACATGTAAACATCGCCCTCTAGTGTTTTTGTCATTTAAAACGTACCACAAAACGTACTCTAAGTATTTCAGATTTACAAAAATAAAAACAGCGCCATCTAGTTTATGTTATCTGAAACATACAATAAAATACACCCTACGTATTATATTTTCCATTCGCAAAAATGTATAAAATGTCCTCTAGTGGATTTGTCATATGAAATGTGCAATAAAACATACCTAAGCAACGTAATTTACATTGGCAAAAATGTAGACAGCACCCGTTACTGGATTTGACATCGAAAAGGTAAAACAAAATATACTGAAAGTAACTTGTTTTAAATTCAAAAAGATGTATACAGCGTCATCTAATGAATTTGACATTTGAAATGTACAACTAAATGTACCGAAAGAAATGTGTTTTGATATTGCAAAAATGTAGACAGCGCCCTCTAGTTTGTCATCTAAAACATACAATGAAATACACCCTAAGTATTATATTTTACATTGGCAAAAATGTATAAAATGTATTCTAGTGGATTTGTTATCTGTAAGGTGCAATAAAACATATCTAAGCAACGTATTTTACATTGGCAAAAATGTAGACAGCACCCGCTAGTGGATTTGACATTGAAAAGATACAACAAAACATACTGAAAGTAATTGGTTTTAAATTCACAAAAATGTATACAGCATGCTCTGGTGGATTTGTCATCTGAAACATAAAATAAACGTACCCTAAGTAATGTATTTTACATTCTCAAAAGTATAGACAGCGCCCACTAGTGGATTTGACATCTGAAACGTACAACAAAATGCACCAAAAGTAATGTTTTAATTTTGCAAACATGTAAACATCGCCCTCTAGTGTTTTTTGTCATCTAAAACGTACCACAAAACGTACTCTAAGTAACGTATTTCAGATTTACAAAAATGAAAACAGCGCCATCTAGTTTATGTTATCTGAAACATACAACAAAATACACCCTACGTATTATATTTTCCATTCGCAAAAATGTATAAAATGTCCTCTAGTGGATTTGTCATATGAAACGTGCAATGAAACACACCTAAGCAACGTATTTTACATTGGCAAAAATGTAGACAGCACCCGCTACTGGATTTGACATCGAAAAGGTACAACAAAACATACTGAAAGTAACTTGTCTTAAATTCAGAAAGTTGTACACAGCGTCCTCTAATGGATTCGACATTTGAAATGTACAACTAAATGTACCGAAAGTAATGTGTCTTCAATTTGCAAAAATGAAAACAGCGCCATCTAGTTTGTCATCTGAAACACAATAAAACGCCCTAAGCAATGTATTTTACATTTGCAAAAATGTAAACAGCTCCCGCTGGTGAATTTGACATCTAAAGAGTACAACAAAACATACTAAAATATAATACTGAATTGTAATATAATATTACAGTTTTAGCGAACTGAAGTTTTCTTAGCGAATCTTGTGATTCAGCACTGACTTTTCAGCAAGTATTCTCCAGTCCTCAACACACACCACATGCCTCATCATGTCTGTCCGTTTCTGTAACTGAGAAAGTCTCACTCTGACTGTTCATCATGTACTCAGATCTGCGTGAACACAGACTTCACGAACACGTTTCGGCAAGCATACAGCTGCATTTTTTAAACTGTAAATTTGCTCACTCCATTCAAGCATTTTGTGATTCATTCTGGCAGCGCATGTTAAAATCCGGCCACTGGGAGACCATGAAGAGTGCAGAGATGCTCAAACCAAGCGTGATCCACTCGCCAAAATAAGCCTGGCTTGAGAAATGCCCATACAATCCCCACAATCCCTGCCTTCCTCCAGACGGGAAGAGCTCCAGATTAATTACAGTACACACACTCATCCAGACAGCACCGGCAAATCCACTGCACACTCTCGACACACAACATCCATTCACCAGCAGCTTTATTTAGCATTTAAGGTGTGTAATTTAGCCAATCGGTGGTCATTATTCTGTTATGATGCTCATTGATCTCTTGAGGAACTGCAATGTTGTTGTCTGCATAATTCGGAGTGTTTATCAACAAGAGCAGACCTGTGAATATCCTTGAAGTTGAAGTGTCTTTTTCATAATGAATACATCTTATTGCATTCAGCACAAATGCTCAGCGCTTTAAAATAAACTAGTTGCTTCATCATGACTGTAGTTAACCTGAAGGACAAAACTGCTATTAAATGTTTATGAAGTACAGTTGAAAGCAGAAGTTTACATACACTGAATAAAAAGGTATAACCACTTAAAAAAAAGACAGCGATTAAACTTCTTTCTCTTTTAGGTACATCAGGATGATCACATGTGTTTCTGATCTGCTTAATAGCAGAATAATGAGAGAGAGATGCTTTGAGAAATTGTTATAACTTTTCTTTGTTTACTTACAATCAGATTATTCTGCCTCTGGAAAAGCTCAGATGATGATGTCAGGGTTTTGGAAGTTTCTGATTGGCTAATTGACAACATTTGAGTTAATGTGAGGCACAACTGTAGAATAGTATTGAAGGAAAAGCTCAAACACACTGCTTCCTTCTGTGACAACATGGTAAAATTAACAAGCCAGAATCAACAACAAAGCCAGATTACAATCTGCTGAATTACACTGGGAAAAAGACTCATGTTTGGAGACATGTCCTGTGCTCTGATGGAGCTGAGATTGAACTGTTTGGCCATAATGAGCAGTGTTACATTTGGAGGACAAAGGGGAAAGTGCACAAGCCTAGAAACACCATCCCAACTGTGAAGTATGGGGGCGGCAGCATCATGTTGTGGGGCTGTTTTGCTGCAGGAGGGACTGGTCCACTTCACAGCATAGATGGCATCATGAAGAAAGAACATTATGGAGAAATACTGAAGCAGCATCTCAAGACATCAGCCAGGACATTAAAACTTGGCCACAAATGGGTCTTCCAGACAGACCATGACCCTAAACACACTGCCAAATGAGTTCACATGTGCTTTAAGGACAACAGAGTGAATGTTTTGGAGTGGCCATCACAAAGCCCTGATCTCAACCCTATAGAAAATGTGTGGACAGAGATGAAAAGCTTGTGCGAGCAAGACTCACATTCCATCAATTGGCCAAAATTCCATCAAACTACTGTGAGAAGCTTGTGGAGGGATACCCAAAACATTTGACCAAACTTATATAGTTTAAAAGCAAAGTATGTAAACTTTTTACTGTCTAGAAATAATAATAATAATAAAAAATTCTCCTTATTCTGGCATTTAGCAAATGTAAATCATTTAGGAAATCCTAACGGACCTAAAATAGTAAACATTTAGTATGATTTACCAGCAGATATGGTTATGTTCCTTTTTTTTTTAAGAGTGTATGTAAATGTCTGGTTATAAATGTTTATGCTAGTTTATTACAGTGAAAATGCCTGATTTTTGATTGACTGTATTGTCTAAGGGGTGTCATGGTGGCTCAGTGGTTAGCACTGTGACCTCACAGCAAGAAGGTTGCTGATTTGAGTCCCGGCTGGCACAGTTAGCATTTCTGTGTGGAGTTTGCATGTTCTCCCCGTGTAGCCGTGGGTTCCCTCCGGGTGCTCTGGTTTCCCCCACAGACTAAACACATGTGCTATAGGGGAACTGAATAAAATAAATAGGCCATAGTGCAAGAGTGTAAATGTGAGAGTGTGTATGGCTGTTTCCCAGGACTGGGTTGCAGCTGGAAGGGCATCCACTGTGTAAAACAGATCAAGTATAAGTTAGCGGTTCATGGTAGTCCAGTTTAATAATGTATAATAATGAATCTCATATCAACACAAAGGATTTTTGCAACCAAAACAAGAAAAAAAGGAGATGTTTTATTTTGCCGGCATCATGCTGTGAGTACCAGCGCTGTATGTGTTCTTTATCTGTGCATGTGTGTGTGTGTGTGTGTGTGTTTACAGTTGTACAGATCCAGAAGCTCCAGACACATACTGTTATTAATATACTTGTCATAGTGTTGCGTGTCAGAGTTTTCCTCGGCCCTAATAGTGTTTAAATGTGTGGAGCAGATGCAGAGCGGTCAAAAACACACACCCACACACACACACCAGCTGAGAAACACACAGATCTCAGAGACAGCTGGAGCACACAGCCCAGAATATGGAGAGAAGATGGCAGGCATCGCATCCACATCACGCCGCAGAATTAAGACCAACCACTGCCACCAACTGCGGCACTCCAAGAGGAAAATCTACACCCACAAACTGCTGGGAAATCTCACATTACAGCAATGAGTCAGCAAGTAAATGGATTAATGGTGAAAGTTTAAGGGATTTTTATTTTATAAATTTGGCACTGAAAACAACTATAGTAATGAAATCTGATGTAATGTGTATTTATATAGCGCATTTATTGTGTATGGCAATAGACCCAAAATGCTTCACAATCATTAGGGAGGTCTCTCCACACCACCACCAGTGTGCAGCTCCACTTAGATGATGCGACGGCAGCCACAGGACAACGGCGCCAGATTTTCACCACATACCAGCTATAGGTGGAGTGGAGAGACAGTGATAGAGCCAATTCAGTGGATGGGGATGATTGGGAGGCCATGATGGGTAAGGGCTGATGGAGGGAGTTTGGCCAGGACACCAGGGTTAAACCCCTAGTCTTTACCAGAAGTGCCATGGGATTATTAATGAGCACAGAGAGTCAGGACCTCGCTTTAACATCTCATCTGAAAGACGGCGCTCACTGACATAATAGTCCCCTTCACTATACTAGGATATTAGGACTTACACAGACCGCAGGTTGAGCGCCCCCTGCTGGCTTCATTAAAGCCACTTCCAACAGCAACCTAGTGTTCCCATGTGGTCTCCCATCTAGACACTGACCAGGCTCAGCCCTGCTTGGCTTCAGTGAGTATCCGCTCTTGGGCTGCAGAGCGATATGCCTGTGGCTAATAAAATAAAAATAATATTTTTACAGTGTTCATTTAAGTGGTTGATGATCATTATCAAGTTATGAATTAACCTTTGTTTAAAAAGCAGGTTGACATAACTAATTATCTAAACATTTTTAAATCAAGATGCATTTTCTCGTAATGTAAGCAACCAAGTAACCAACCAATAAAAATAACCAACCAACCAACCAGCCAGCCAGTCATCCAACCAATTAACCAGCTGACTTACCAACCAACCAATCAGCCAGCCAATCAACCAATCAACAAATCAGCCAACCAGCCAACTAATCAGGCAACCAGCCAGCGAGCCAAGTAACTAACCAACAAATCAGCCAACCAATCAACCAGTCAATCACCCAACCAACCGATCAGCCAGCCAATCAAACAATCAGCCAACCACTTAACCAGCCAGCCAATCAACAAACCAATCAATCAGCCAGCCAACCAACCAACCAACAAATCAGTCAACCAATCAACCAGTCAATCACCCAACCAACCGATCAGCCAGCCAATCAAACAATCAGCCAACTACTTAACCAGCCAGCCAATCAACCAATCAATCAGCCAGCCAACAAACCAACCAATTAATGAACCAGCCAACCAACCAGCCAGCCAATCAACCAATCAACAAACCAATCAATCAGCCAGCCAGCCAACTAACCAAAAAATCAGTCAACCAATTAATGAACCAGCCAAACAACCAGCCAGCTAATCAAACAACCAACCAACCAACCAGCCAGCCAGCTAGCAAATCAACCAACCAACTAGCCAACCAACTAATCAATCAACCATCCACCTAGCCAACAAACTAATCAACCAACCAGCCAGACATCAACCCATTAACCAGCCAACCAATCAACCATCCAACCAGCCAGTACACCAACCAATCAATCAACCAACCAACCAATGAACTGACCAGCAAATCAACCAACCACCCATCCATCCATCTATTCATACATCCAACCAACCAAATAGCCAGCACAGCAACCCACAAGCTAGCACACCAACCAACCAACCAACCAGCCAACCAGCACACCAACCAACCAGCCCGCCAGTACACCAAACAAATAAATCAATCAATCAATCAATCAATCAATCAATCAATCAATCAATCAATCAATCAATCAATCAATCAATCAATCAATCAACCAATCAATCAATCAACCAATCAATCAATCAATCGATCGATCGATCGATCGATCGATCAAATCAATCAATCAACCAATCAATCAATCAAATCAATCGATCAAATCAATCAACCAATCAATCAATCAATCAATCAATCGATCGATCGATCAAATCAATCAACCAATCAATCAATCAATCAATCAATCAATCAATCAATCAATCAATCAATCGATCAAATCAATCAATCAATCAATCAATCAATCGATCAAATCAATCAACCAATCAATCAATCAATCAATCAATCAATCAATCAATCAGCCAGCCAGCCCATCAACCAATCAGCCAAACAATTAATCAGCACACTAACCAAGCCAACCAACCAACAAACCCATCAACCAGCATATCAACCAACCAGTCAGCCAATTATCTAACCAACTAGCCAACCAATCAAATAACTAACCAACCAACCCATCCATCAACCAGTGTATCAACTAACCAGCCAGCCAATTATCCGACCAACCAACCACCCAAACAACCAATCAATAACCAGCCAACCAAATAGTCAACCATATTAAATTTATTTTCTCAATGACTTTATTTCATATCGGAACTACATTATTATTATTATACTCATTATTTACAGACATACAAAGCTATACTTTTAAATCCACACAAAAGTCACAAGCATTACATTATAATAAAGTCAACACGATCTAATTAACATTAAATGTACTAATATAGCTCTCTGCCCCCGACGGTTCAAGGAGAGAGAGAGAAAAAAGTACATTATAAATTAACAACACAACTTTTACCGATGGCAGATAATTAAATTCCTCATGCATAGACGAAGGCGAATGACATTACTTCTGTTAAAGGTCTGCATTTCCTTTGAAAATAAATTAGCTGTTAAAAAGATCTTTCTCCTTCATTTGCTGATAAATGTGAGCAGGACTGTTGTCTGCGCTTCTCTTGTGTGTGTGTGTGTGTGTGTGTGTGTGTGTGTGTGTGTGACGGCCAATGTCACATTAAGTAAATCTAAATGCATTAACTGTGTTAACTAAATTCATGGCCTAAAACATTTAATTAAAGTCTCGTGATTAGTTTGCTCAGTTATCGACTTCATGTGTTCTGTGTGTTTCGGCCTTCAGCACTTCTGTCGGATTAATGAAGACGCCATATGTTGCTTTATTCGTACAATAATGCACTTTATTTTTACACAGCAGCATTTCATTTCTGACTCTCAGAAACCAAAGTGTCGAACACAATTAAAGCTCTAATTGAGAAGAATAAGCGGCTTTGTGTTTTTTACCTGTCTGACTTAATCTCTGTGGGTTAATTAAGTGTTAACTAAGAAATAGAATGTCAGGTTAAATATCAGACCACATCTATGTTTTAATTAGTCTTTGATTTTCAATTGTGTAAAATAAGTTTGAGATAATATTCAACACTGGCTCATTGGAAAGGCTTCAGCTTACATTTTTGGGGATACTTTTCTCAAGGCCCCTAGAGATGCCTTGTGCAGCGTTATTGATGTGATCCAAGACCTGTAAAGTGATGATGCATTTATTTGTAAAGCAAAAGTACTTCAAGCAAGAAAGTAACCAATCAACCAAATAACCAACCAACCAGTCAATTAACCAATTAACCAACTAACCAAATAACCAATCAACCAACCAACCAGTCAATTAACCAACCAACCATCAAATCAGCCAATCAATCAACTAACCAACCAGTCAATCAACCAACTAACCAAATAACCAACCGACCAGTCAATTAACCAACCAATCAAATAACCAAACGACCAGTCAATTAACCAACCAACCAAATAACCAACCGACCAGTCAATTAACCAACCAATCAAATAACAAATCAACCAACCAGTCAATTAACCAACCCACCATAAAATCAGCCAATCAATCAACCAACCAACCAACCAGTCAATTAAATAACTAACCAAATAACCAACCAAAAAATCAACCAACCAACCAGTCAATTAACCAACCAACCAAATAACCAACCGACCAGTCAATTAACCAACCAATCAACCAACCAACCAACCAGTCAATTAAATAACTAACCAAATAACCAACCAAAAAATCAACCAACCAACCAGTCAATTAACCAACCAACCATAAAAGCAGCCAATCAACAA
This sequence comes from Danio rerio, assembly GCF_049306965.1. Lineage (NCBI taxonomy): Eukaryota > Metazoa > Chordata > Actinopteri > Cypriniformes > Danionidae > Danio > Danio rerio. Next base: position 54,674,069 of record NC_133188.1, on the reverse strand, counting down.
ACCAACCAGTCAATTAAACAACTAACCAAATAACCAACCAACCAGTCAATTAACCAACCAACCAACCAACCAAATAACCAACTGACCAGTCAATTAACCAGCCAGTCAATTAGCCAACCAATCAAATAACAAATCAACCAACCAACCAGTCAAGTAACCAACCAACCAACCAACCAACCAACCAACCAAATAACCAACCAACCAATCAATTAACCAACCAAACATCAAATCAGCCAATCAGTCAACCAACCAACCAGTCAATTAACCAACCAACCAACCAAATGACCAATCAACAAACCAACCAGCCAGCCAATCGACCATCCATCGAATTAGTCAACCAATCAGCCAGCAAGCCAGCCAATCAAACAATCAACCAACCACTTAACCAGCCAGCCAGACAGCCAATCAACCAACAAACAAATCAGCCAAGCAATCAATGAACTAGCTAACCAATCAGACAGCTAATCAACCATCCATCCAACCAATCAATCAAACAGCCAGCCAGCCAGCCACTCAACCAACCAACCATAAAACCAGTCAAACAAATAGACACCTCCCAATCAACCGATCAACCAACCAACCAACCAACCAACCAATTAACCAGCCAACCAATCAACCAACCAACAAACCAACCAGCCACCACACCAAACAATTACCCATCGACAAACTAACTAACTAACTAACTAACTAACTAACTAACTAACTAACTAACTAACCAACCAACCAACCAACCAACCAACCAACCAACCAACCAACCAACCAACTAACTAACCAACCAGCCAGCCAGCCAGCACACCAACCAAGCAGCCAGTACACCAACCACTCAACTAACCAATGAATCAAATTAACCAATTAATTAATCAATTAGTATTTTTACAATTTTTTTTTTTTTTACTTTGTTAATTAATTGTGTATGATTTTTTGAGATCATAAGGGCTCATTGGAAATGCTTCAGCTTGCATTTTTGGGAATACTTATTCCAAGGCCTCTAGAGATGCTTTGTGCAGCATCATTGATGTGATCCAAGACCTGTGAAGTGATGATGCCAACCATTGAGGACCACAAAGACAACACATACTGAGAGATGATGCCAACCATAGAGGACTTCTAGAGGTCTCTATAAATCTGAATCAGGCTAGTTTCCCAGTAGATGCTGTGGCGGTCATAGAGGAGTGGAGACCTTGAGACTGATTCCTGTAAGACCCCAGTGACAGACGAGTCACACCAGCAGCTTCTCCATGATGGACGTTCAGCATTCTCCAGCCTCCGGCACCTAGACTGCAGCTCTGCACAAGAAGTTTGGCCAAAGAAGAAATGGTCGTGCCCAACTGAGCCTGGTTTCACTGAAGGTTTTTTCCTTCACTTTGGTCAGTGTGTGAAGTTTGTTCCTCCACTGTCACCACTGGCTCGCTTGGTTTGAGACTTGTAGAGCAGCACATGGTTAGATTTGCTCTTCAGTGTTTGAACTCTCAGCAGGGAAAATAAGGGCTTAATTTGTGCAGGAAAAAGCCAGATCTGCATCCGGCACCTCTGAAATCTGATCCAGTACCTCATTATACCAATCCCCCTCCTTTACTCGCTCTTCACTTTCTTCCGCAAACCAGTATTATTCTACTGCATTTATCTTTTGTAATCAGATGCAATGAGTTAATTATAAAAAATAAAGTTCAGAAACTGCACAAAAAGCTTTTCTTATTTCAACTTTTGATCTTGTTTCTAGTCCAAATATCTACAAATTTATAAACCTAGAAGCATTTCCCATACAAGCAAAAATAATAGGGGTGTCAAAATTAATTGTTTCTTCTGTGCACCGCGATGCAGACGCGGACAATTGGGTATCGATTCAGTAATAATCATAACTGGTTATTATGTACTGACGTCATTTATCTCATGTCACGAGGGAGGTGAGCGCCGGTATTTACAACACTCAGCCAACTCAGGGCCGGCCCGTGGCATAGGCACCATAGGCAAATGCTAAGGGTGCTGTATATCCAGGGGGGCGCCAGAAATGAGCGCGGTTCAGTTGGTTTTGTTTTTGATTTTCGATTTTGTTTACTTAAGGCGGCAGAGCTCGCGCTGAGAGGAGCTCTCTGTACACTGAAAAAAGTGTTGCAAACAATTTATTTGTGTTGAATTTAAACAAACAAATTAAGTTTAATAATGTTCAACTTAATTTGTTTGTTTAAATTCAACACAAATAAATTGTTTACAACCACTTAACGTAAAAAAATTGAGTAAATCCAAGGAATCATCTTTGAATTATTTTTTTCAGGGTAAGGGACCGTCGGAAAAGTGCTTATTTTTTTTCATTTTTTTAGTTTTTCTGCTCCGCTCAGCGCGAGCTCTCACTGTTGCAAGGGCTTAAGTGTGTGTGTTTGTGTGTGTGTGTGTGCGTGTGTGTGTTTGTTTGTTTTGATGCTGTCTATGTTTGTGAATGTGTTTGAATGAGAGACAGTGTGTTGCTGTGTGTCTGTGTGTTTATACAGACAGCATGTTATAGCCTCCCCCCTAAAATATAACACTGTATATGGAAAGCATCGTCAATGCACCGTGATGCACCGTGATATCGAATTGAACCGAATCGATGGCATGATAATCGTAACCGAACCGTGAGACCAGTATAGGTTCACACCTCTAAAAAATAATGTCATGTCATGTGTATTTATAAAGTGCATTTATGCTGCTGAATGGCCAAACACCCAAAGTGCTTCACTGTAGTTAGGAGGGTCTCTACACCACAACCAGTGCACAGCTCCACAGGACAACAGCGCCAGGGCTTCACCACACACCAGTTATTGGTGGAGTGGAGAGACAGTGCTGCCAATTCAGTGGATGGGGATGATTGGGAGGCCATGATGGAGGGAGTTTGGCTAGGACATCGGGGTTGTGCCATGGGATTATTAACAACCACTGAGAGTCAGGACTTCGCTTTAACATCTCATCTGAAAGCCGGTGCTCACTGACAGTATAGTGTCCCCTTCACTCTACTGGGGCATTAGGACTCACACAGACCTCACTAACACCACTGCCAACAGCTACCTAGTTTTCCCATGTGGTCCCCCATCTGGTTACTGACCAGGCTCAGCCCTGCTCAGCTTCAACATATTGTCTTTACAGAAATGAGTCAAAATGAAGTGAGTTTTTTCCTAAAACAAGCTAAAAACAAGATTATTTTTCTCACCCATATGGCAGATTATTTTACTGTAAAACTCACTTTATTTTCACTCATTTCTGAACACAAGACAACACTATTGGGAAATTGGACATGCAGTATATCTGTCAGATACAGTATTTACAATATGCAACACAAATAAACCTGCTCTTTTATTCTCTCTCTCTCTCTCTCTCTCTCTCACACACACACACACACACACACATTCGAGCTGAACATTTCAGCTTCAGCCAGAACTCACCGCTGTAGAGTATATGAAGACGATGATAGATGGACTGGAGGAGATAAAACATCACACCAGCATCTCTGGAGATCTGAAACACACCTTATCAAACCCGAAGACAGCTTCAGGAAGAAACTCTGACACCCAACTCAAAAAACCCAAGATGCTAGAAGTATTTAGGTCAGAGATTCTGCACATCAGATGTCCATGCTTTTGTCTTCTTTTGCTTTTCACACAAACTATTTTTGATGTTGCAATTCCTGCACCCAAAGAATACACTCTAAAACACACACACACACACACACACACACACACACACACACACACACATATATATATATTTATACCATTTTTTTTTTGGCTTAGCAGTGTATTAAAAGCCTAATTTAACTATTTTGAGTTGAATAAAAGCCTGAATATATGTACTTTGTGTATTAAAAGCAGAAATAAGTATTTTAATGTATTAAAAGCCCAAATTTAGAAACTTTTACTGTATAAAAAGCCAAAATAAGTATTTTTAGTGTATTAAATCCCAAATATAAGTATTTTTAGTGTATTAAAAGACAAATATAACTATTTTTAGTTTAATTAAAGCCCAACTATAAGTATTTTAGTGTATTTTACGATTATCAAAAGCCTAAATATAAGTAATAAGTTTATTGTGTTAAAAGCCAATATGAGTATTTTTAGTGTATTAAAAGTCAAATCTAAGCATTTTTGTGTATTAAAAGCCAATATAAGTATGTTTACTGTATTAAGAGCCAAAATAATTATTTTTAGTCTAATAAAAGCCAAATACAAGATTTATACATTTGCACATCAGCTTTAATTAATGTGTTGCATGTTTGCTAACCAGCCTTTTATACTGTATATTAAACAGGTCAGACTAGATTTGTCTAGTTTTCTAAAATATTATTTTTAAGTTATTTTAGTACATGGCTTTTACTAGTACCGGGTTGGACCCCTTTTGCTTTCAGAACTACCTTAATCCTTCATGGCAGAGATTCAACAAGCCACTGGAAATATTCCTCAGAGATTTTGCTCCATATTGTCATGATAGCATCACACAGCTGCTGCAGATTTGTCGGCTGCACATTCATGATTCCAATCTCCCGTTCCACCACATCCCAAAGGTGCTCTATTGGATTGAGTTCTGGGGACTGTGGAGGCCATTTGAGTGCAGTGAACTCATCGTCATGTTCAAGAAAACAGTCTGAGATGATTCTCAATTTATGACATTTTGAGTTACTGTTGCCTTTCTATCAGCTGGAACCGGTCTGGCCATTCCCCTTTGACCTCTGGCATCAACAAGGCATTTGCGCCCACAGAACTGCCACTCATTTCCTCTTTTTCACACCATTCTCAGTTAGTCCTAGAGAAGGTTGTGCATGAAAATCCCAGTAGATCAGCAGTTTCTGAAATACTCGGAGCAGCCCGTTTGGCACCACCAACCATGCCACGCTCAAAGTCACTTAAATCCCCTTTCTTCTCCATTCTGATGCTCGCTTTTGAATCATCTTGACCATGTCTACGTGCATTAAGGTGCTGCCATGTGATTGGCTGATTAGAAATTTGCCTTAACGAACATTTAGACAGGTGTACCTAATAAAGTGGCCGGTGAGTGCATGTGTTTTTTTGTTATTTTATTTCAAGTAAATCAAGTGGTTTTAGTTAACAACTGTGAATGTAAATATAAATATACAACTACATCCAAACATAAATAAATGCAAATAAATAAATAAATACTCTGAATGTAAATGGATGGAAATTGTATTTATTTATTGTTGTTTGTGTAATAAATATTAGCAAATGTAATTACCTCAATTTTTAACTGTATTAAAGTTACTAAAGGGCAGTATGTTGGAACAGGACAATACTTAATAAAAACTCGTCCAAATAATTCTAAAAAAAAATTAAATATTGAAATAGAAATTTAACTTTAAAGCTAAAAATGAAGTCCTTAGCTAGAGTGTATGTACAAAACAACTTCATGGAACATGATCTTATTACAAAAGAAAAAAAAAAATATAATTTTGACCCATGCAATTGCCCAAAATATACCCATGCAACACATGCCTGTTTTTACAAAGTCTACAATGCAGGAGAAAACGCACTTTAAAAAAGTGTTTACTTAAAAAAAAATCAATAAACCCATTGCCTTAAAAATGACAAGCTGATTTTACCTAAAGTGTAAGCATTTTCATTTTAACCTAGAACTGTTATATTCTCTTAACTTAATTTTTATAATTATGCGCATGGTTCATTTACTTAATAATTCCACAGGCAATGAGTTTACTCACTTATTTAAAGTCAACTAGTCGCTTTTTGCAGTGTACTGAGCTGTCAGACAGCGAGTATCTTTGTCTTTAAAGATCTGCTCTCTAGCTGACTCAGATGGGACGCCACATAAAGAGACTGCAGGTCATTACTGGTTAAAAGAAGCCTTTAAAAGATTTGATGTGTCCAGACTGAGTTCAGCAGATGGAGGATTTTATGAGCGTCTCTACACTCCTCCAGATTCAGATCATCTAGAGATGTTTGCACTGTGGGGGAGATGAAAATCCCTGTTACACTGCAGCACTGCCTTTCTTACTTAATGGCTTTCTTGCTAGTTTCTAGTCCAAAATCTATAAACATTCCTAAATCAGGAAGCATTTTCGAGATAAGCTAAACACAGCGTGTTGTTTTCAGAAAGAATTCTCAAAATTGAGTGAGATTTTCCCTAAAACTAGCAAGCTAATCAACACAGGCTCATTGTAGATGTGTACCCCCACATTTCTGGAGAGTGTGAATTATAGGCTGATTTCACACAGCCGCTTTTTTAAAAGCAAAATTTAGGCTGCGGAGGAAAGACACCTGGCAGAGTCACACAAGAACAAAGAGAAAGCAACACAAATTTATCATTTACCATATTTACTCTGTATTTCTCCCACAGATCCACAATTAGGTCACAATAGATTATAGCAGCAACTAAAGCCCCTGATGTTCAGTGTAATAAAATAAAATAAAATAAAAATTAAATGAAAATTATAAATAAATAAATAAAATAAAAAATAATAAATATAAAAATAAAAAAAAATAATAATAATAATAAATAAATACAAAAAATAAATAAATAAATAAATAAATAAAACAAAACTATATATACACATATATATATATATATATATATAT
>NC_133188.1:54642500-54660000 GCF_049306965.1 Danio rerio | reverse complement strand
AAATGACAGGAACACACAGTACACGGATGGCTATACTGTGGTGTGGTTGTGAAAATGAACTTTAACCCTTTATTCACCACAGTCAAATCTCCATCTGTCAGTGATCGCCATCTTCAGTCCGTAGATATATACATTAGATGTCGCCTACCCTGTTGTTGTCTATTGGAAGGAATGCATCAATAGAGCTGCCATCTTGGTACAGGGTAGCGCTCCTTTGAAATGAATGAGGGACCAAGGTACAGTGGAGGACTGTGGCCATCCAGAGTCAGAGATATACACATATATCTATGATCGGGAGTTTTCCTGGATGTTAGTATGTATTTTTTTTTTTTTTTATTACGAAAATTATAATTTTACATCACTTTTCTACATTGATGGATCAGTGACCGCACGGGCATTCCTGACAAAAAGCTTGTGTTTGTGTGTACAGAAATGTACTATTCACCCTCCCTGTTAAATCTGATCTAATCATGTCCTGAAACACAGCTCCTCTCCTGCTTTCACTGCTCATACTGACGGAGGGAGCGATTCGTTTGTGAATGAATCCCCCGAACGACTCTTTCACTAACGTTAGCCGACAATAATACAAGTTTCTGGCAGCGCAGCATCTCGTTGTCGTATTTCTTTTGCATTGTTTGCTGATTTTATTCAACAAAACTAGCATAAGCCGAGTGTTTAGTGCGAGTTTGAGCTGCTTTGCCGTATGCTGAATGCAGTAAGAGACTGTTATCATCAATAACGTGACCTGATTAACACAAAAGATCAGATCATACAAAAACAGGAAAAAAACACTTAATATTACCTATGAAATATTCTGCCTTTGTGCTTTGTTTTCTTTGTTTGCTCGTTACTACACCCATAGACAGCGATAAAGTCCCGCATCTTCACGTAATAACACTGTCTTGTCTAGTGCGGTTGAATGACATTCGTCCTGGGAGCACTGTACCAATGTGGCGGCGCTACTGACGCATGCTCAGGGTCCCTATGCGATATCTAGTGTATATATCTACGTCTTCAGTCATGATCAGTCCCGTGATCCCCTGCGCCTTCGCTAGTGTGTGGAGGGAAAGTGCATGCACATTTTACCAGAAGTGAATGTACATATTTGGTGATGTACCGTGTCGATGTCGGTGCGATCAAAAGATCGGAACCCAAATCAATTCATTTATTCGACTCTGAATCAACTATTTCACTAACGAATCAATAGTTTTAAACATGCTGCACTTTTTTATCGTTAACATGCGTTATTATTTATTTAGGATGTGTTGTTACAGTCGGATTCCTCATTGTTAAAATGACTATAAGGAGGAACAATCGCCTCATAGCAAGAAGGTCGCTGCTTTGAGCAGTCAGTTGGCAATTCTGTGTGGAGTTTGCATGTTCTCCTCGTGTTGGTGTGGGTTTCCTCCAGGGGCTCTAGTTTACCCCACAGTCCAACCACATGTGGTATAGGTGAATTGGGTAGGCTAAATTGTCCGTAGTGTAATTGAGTGTGTACTGTATGGATGTTTCCCAGTGATGAGTTGCAGCTGGAAGGGCATGCATAATAAACATTTGCTCAATAAGTTGGCGGTTCATTCCGCTGTGGCGACCGCAGATTAATAAAGGGACTAAGCTGAAACCATTTTAGTAAGTGAAAATGAACTACTCCATTTCCACAATGTTTGATTCTTCTTCTTCAAATGCTCTGCAGCGTTAACCTTCTGTTTGAATCACAAGAACATCTTTTTATAAGTTGAACTTCTTTTAACTTGACACGCCGTCTTCAAACCTGCTCTCAATCAAACAGCAAGCAGCGCCGCGGCGGTCAGAGATGTCCATCAAAGAAGTTTTATCCATCTTTAAAAACACACACATCTGTAGACGTCTGTGTTCGTTCCATTCGACTGCACAGTGTCTAGACTGTCTGAATGCAGGGATACGTCCTGAATAAAACGAGTAAAGCAGTGCATACGTTTTGCCAGTGCATATATTTGTGGCAGTGCATAAAGGAAGCACCTTCTGTATTATGAATACATCCGATGCTGACTTATAATGCATTTTAATGGGGTCCTATTAAGCGTTTTACACTTTCAGCTTCCATTATAGGGGGTGATGTTGCTTTTCAAGCATGAAAATGATCAGTTACAAAGCACAACATCACTCCACTGTTATTCAGGATATCCGTAACACTGCTTCTGAATAAAGTCTTTAAATAATAAATATGAATAAACATCTCTTTATTAGGGCATATTTATTTTGAGAGCACATTTCTAGAGCAAAGGTCACAAAGTGCTTTATAACATAGTAGAATAAATGTCATAAACCCATATAATTACACAGTGTAAACAGGTGAGTATTCAGGTGCTTTTTGCATACATTTTACATTATTTTAATCCTGAGATTCTTACAAGAACAATGTATTGTTAAGAAAAAGCAGTTAATTCCATGATTACATTGCATTTAAATGACTTTTATAAATTCTATGTCTGAAAAGTAATTTAATTAATGAGAAATTTAATTACTGAACTTAATTCTACTTAAAAATCTCTTTAAATCTCAATGCATTGGCAATAGAAAATAAACTAAATGTAATTCCAAGTCAAATAATTTACTGCTATTAAAATAAAAATAGCCCAATTTTAATTTTAGTGGTTTATTATTATTATTATTTTAGATATTATTTAATTTAATATTAAATGCAACATTCTTTATTTAACAAATAGATATTCTCTGCAAAAAAAGAAAACATTTTATGAATCAAAACATGAAACATTTACATTTCTAAGACAATATTTCACACATATACCCTATTGTCAATTAATAATTTCTAAATTATTTATTGTTTTGTTACATGCGATGGCCTGATAAATGTAAACATCTTTTGTTGAAAACAAAATCTAATTATTAAGCAAAATATACATCTATGCATATTTATAAAATTATACATTCTGCAAGATCTTGAATAACTATTAAAAATCAGCAAATTAAGAGTTTATGAAGACAAAAGTCATAATTAGTGATTTATTAATAATGAAACTTTACCGTAGTAAAAACAACTGTGACCCACCATTTTAAACTGATCTGAACAGACTGATCACTCTGAACTCTGAACTCAATAAATATTAAAAATCAGCAAATTAAGAGTTTATTGAGACAAACATCTTAGTTAATGACCTATTCATAAAGAAACTTTACCATAGAAGAAACTATGACTGACCCATTTAAACTGATCTGAACAAACTGATCACTCTAGATCAGGGGCGGACTGGCCATCTGGCAATTCTGGCAAATGCCAGAAGGGCCGGACCAATTTTTAAATGTGGGCCGGTCAGTTTTTTTTTTTTTTTTATATGTATTGTTTTTAAGTGCAGACAGCTTTTATCTCTTGCTAGATGTGATATTATGATGATGATAGTAAAAATAATAATAATAATAAATGTTAAGCATTTGGCCCAATCGGCAACTGCCGCCTGGTTTCAAGATGGGCCGACCCAATCGAAGGTTACCCGGACATATTCAAAATCTGGCAATAATGTCATATTATTTCACCATCTTTACACCAAAATAAATAGTGAATGTGGGTGGGGCTGTGTCGGTGTGGTAATGTGGGCTGGTGTGGCAACAGTGCCAGGGCTGAATTTTAGTCCCAGTCCGCCCCTGCTCTAGATGTCTAGATACGCAGTTTACTAGAATTACAGCACTCATCTGAACTCAATAACTATGAAAAATCAGCAAATAAAGAGTTTATTGAAACAAGTCATAGTTATTGATCTATTAATAGTGTAAACTTTACCAAAGAAAAAACTGACTGACCCATTTAAACTGATCTGAAAAGATTGATCACTCTAGATGCCTACATAGGCATCTCACAAGGAATACAGCACTTATCTGAACTCAATAACTATTAGAAATCAGCAAATACAGAGTTTAGAAACAAAAGTCATAGTTACTGATCTGTTAAAAGTGCGAATTTTACCTTAGGATAAACTGTGACCGGTCATTTTAAACTGGTCTGAACAGACTGATCACACTAGATGTCTAGAAAAGGAGCTCATTAGAAGTACAGCACTCATCTAAATAAGTACTAAACTCAACTCAATAAGAAATAATAAAAACAACAATCTGCAAATTTAGTTTATTGAGACACACGTCATTGTTAATGATCTATTAATAGTGAAACTTTACCATAGAATAAACTGTGATTGACCCTTTTAAACCGATCTGAACAGACTGATCACACTAGATGACTAGGAAGGCAGTTCATTGGGAATACAGCACACATCTGAACTCATTAACTATTAAAATCCAGCAAATTAAAAGTTTATTGAGACAAAAGTGATAATTAATGATCTTTATAAAAGTGCAAACTTTACCTTAGAAAAATAAATTGTCACTGACCCATTCAACTGATCTGAACAGACTGATCACACTAGATGCCTAGTAGGGCAACTCACTAGGAAATAAGCACTCATCTGAAATCAATAACTATTAAAAATCAGCAAATTTAGTTTATTGAGACAAAATTCATAGTTAATGATCTTCTAATAGTGCAAATTTTACCATAAAAAAAAAACTGTGACTGACACATTTAAACTGATCTGAACAGACTGATCACACTAGATGTCTATATAGGCAGTTAACTAGGATTATAGCACTCATCTGAACTCAATAACTATTAAAAATCAGCAAATTAAGAGTTTATTGAGACAAAAGTCATAATTAATGGTCTTATAATACTGTAAATTGTACCTTAAAAAGTTGACCGACCATTTAAACTGATCTGAACAGACTGATCACACTGGATGCCTAGACAGGCAGCTCACTTGGTATTCAGTACTCATCTGAGCTCAATAACTGATAAAAAAATTAAAAAAAAACAGCACATCAAAAGTTTATTGAGAAAAAAAACATAAATAATGATCTATTAATAGTGAAACTTTACCATAGAAAACTGTGACCGATCCTTTTAAACTAATCTTAACAGCTGATCACACTAGATGCCTAGTTAGGCAACTCACTAGGAATACAGCACTCATCTGAACTCAATAACTAATACAAATCAGCTAATTTATTTTATTGAGACCTTAGTCATAGCTAATGATCTAATAATAGTGCAAATTATACCATAGAAAAATTGTGATTAACCCTTTTAAACTGACCTCAACAGACTGATCACACTAGATGCCTATATAGGCTGCTCACTAGGAATGCAGCATTCATCTGAACTCAATAACTACTAGAAATCAGCAAATTAAGAGTTTATTGAGACCAAATAGTTAATGATCTATTAATAGTGCAAATTATACCTTAAAAAAAGTGTGACTGAACCATTTAAACCGATCTGAACAGACTCATCACACTCGATGTCTAGGTAGGCAACACAATAGGATTACAGCACACATCTGAACTCGACTATTAAAAATGGACAAATTAAGAGTTTGAGACAAATGTTATAGTTATTGATCTATTAATAGGGAAATTTTACCATAGAAAAAAACTGTGATCGATCCTTTTAAAGTAATCCTAACAGCTGATCACACTAGATGCCTAGATAGGCAGCTCACCAGGAATACAGCACTTATCTGAACTCGAAGGGCCCTATCATACACCCGGCGCAGTGTGGCGTAAGGCGCGGCGCAATAGTCTTTTGGTAGTTTCAGCTTGTCGCAAGAGTCGATTTGAGGCGTTGCGCTACGCTGTTTAAATAGCAAATGCATTAGCACTCATTTGTGCGCCCATAGGCGTTCTGCTCTAAAAAGGGAGGCGTTCTGAGGCGGACCGCTGGCGCGTTGCTATTTTGAGAATCTATAATAGATTTTTCATTAGACCAAAACAAACCCGGTCTAAACTCCAGCGCAGAGTTGCACCTCGCTTACACACTGCTTAATACACACAAGAGAGCAATAGACAAATATCTTTACATATGAAAAAATGTAAATATTAAGGATATATATATATATATATATATATATATATATATATATATATATAGGATATAATAAGAATAGATATAGGATATAAATATAAAGGATTAAAATATTACAAAACATATTATTTTCTAGCCTACATAAATATGAAAAATCACTGCTTTTATGTCTTCTTCATCTCGGGAGGCTTTTTCAGTTCATTCATAACAATTTGCTTTTGTATAATGTTATTATTATTAGCAGTATTATTTATTATATCCATATTTATATTTGTTTTATTAAAAACAAGCTTAGATTTGCCCACCTGTCAGGTTTTAGAGCATATGGGGCACAGCATGTGTTTTAGGATATAACTCAGGTTTTTGAGCACACGTCATTATAATTGTTTATTTATTCGTTTGCTGGAAATTAGAGCTGTATTTAGAAATAGTTTTGAAATGAATATTTGTGCTTAACAAACAAAATTAATTATTTATAGAGTAATTGGTGTCTGTGCGTAAAGGTTTCCCTATCCAAGAGCGAATGTGAAAGTAGATCCATTATCTCTCATTCTCACGCAGTAGATGCTCTGTTTAACAGTTTTCTGTTAAATAACTGTGAACTGTTTGCTTGTGAAATGCTCATTTTTTCCACTTAGACTTACTTTGCGTCCTGTAAATAGCGAATGCGCTCTGGGCGCGACGCAGCTGGCTCTTAAAGGGAATGGGAGATGATACTCTGATTGGTTTATTCTCAAAACACACCTATAACTCATTAAGAAAATAAACTCAACCCTTTTAGACTATGCGCCACGGCGCAAAGCAGATTTTCCTGTCCTTAAATTAGCAAAAACACGTTCTGACACACCCTGAAAGCGTTTGCGCCCTGCGTTTTGCGCTCTGCGCATGGACCGTCAAAATAGAGCCCAATAACTATAAAAAAAATCAGCAAATTAAGAGTTTATTGAGACACAATTAATAGTTAATGATCTGTTGTTAGTGCAAACTTTACCATAGAATAAACTGTGATTGACCCTTTTAAACTGATCTGAACAGATTGATCACTCTAGATGCCTATATAGGCAGCTCACCAGGAATACAGCACTAATCTGAACTCAATAACTATTAGAAATCAGCAAATAAAGAGTTTATTAAAACAAAAGTCATAGTTATTGATCTATTAATAGTGCAAACTTTACCAAAGAAAAAAACTGACTGACCCATTTAAACTAATCTGAAAAGATTGATCACTCTAGATGCCTACATAGGCATCTCACTAGGAATACAGCACTAATCTGAACTCAATAACTATTAGAAATCAGCAAATACAGAGTTTATTGAGACACAATTAATAGTTAATGATCTGTTGTTAGTGCAAACTTTACCATAGAATAAACTGTGATTGACCCTGATGTGAACAACTAGATGCCTAGGTAGGCAGCTCACTAGGAATACATCGATCATCTGAACTCTATTTGCTGACATACTAGAGAACATCAAAACGATATACATCACATCTCCAAGACATTAAAGTGATCTGCAGCCAAAAGCGTGAAGAGCTGGATGCAGATTCAGAGCTTCAGTCATTGATCATCTACAGTCGACTTCTGTTCAAACACTTAAAAATTCCAGCAGCGGAAACCCAAGAGTTCAATTAGAGCGTGTTTGTGTGATTGTTCCTCTTTGTTATTGTTCAGTCTGGACTCATTCAGAGAGAAAGAGAGAGAATGGAAAAAACAACAGCTCTTTCTGCTTCTCCAACCGTTCCCGGTGTCTGTTCAGTCTCTCTGTCATATGGGCATAAACAGAAGCTCGGCAGATAAAAATAAATTAAGTTTCTCTGCTCTGCTGAAGCCTGTAAATAATTAATTGGTTTGTTTCAAAAAGAGGATGGAAAGGCATGTCAAAATCACCCATTGTCCCAGGAGCCGTGATCCTGTCCTGTTGTCTTAGCACTGAATTGTTCATCTTTTTTAAACGCTGTAGTGAAAAGGACACGTTTTAGTAAACATGCCACACAGAACACTCTAGAAACCATCTGCTAAACCACTAGAACCTCTTAAAACACCGCTCAAAGTATCACAGCACAACCCAGAAGACCCTGACAACCATGTCTTTAAAGCCACAGATATACAGTAAACCAAACATTTAGACTAGTCAAGAGATTCATTACAGACATTAACACTGTTGTGCAGAGAAATGCCATTGTCGGAGTGAGATTTGAGCAAATTTAGCTTTACAGTGAGCAGAGAATGGCATTATTTTTTCAAAGCAGAACACTCTATTTACCATCCAGAACACATTAGCAACCAATTTAAATACCTAAGAACTACACTGAATAATCTACTATTCAAAACACCCCCACAATCCACCGGCATCCACTCACAACTCTCTATCAATTACTCAGAATTTTACAGCAAACACTTAGCAACCAACCAGAACACCCTAGCAACCACTCAAAATATGCAATCACCTAGCAACCACTAAGAACACCAAAGCAACCCTTCTAAACATACAGAAATTACCTAGCAACCAACCAGAAACCCCTATCAACCACTCAAAATACCTCTGCAAGCCCAAAGCAAGCCCTCAAAAATACAGCAATTACATAGCAACCTATCAGACCACCCTAGCAACCACTAAAAATACTTCTGCATCCACCTAGCAACCACTTAGAACACCAAAGACACCTCTCACAAAATACAGTAATTACCTAGCAACCAACCAGAACACCATGGCAACCCCTAAAAACACCTCAGCAACCACTTAGCAACTACTACGAGCACCAAAGCAAGCAATTACCTAGCAACCCATCAGAGTACCCTAGCAACCCCTCAAAATATCTTTACAACCACATAGCAACCACTAACAGCACTAAAGAAAATCCCCAAAATATACTGAAATCACCTAGCAACCAACCAGAACACCCTACAACCACTCAAAGTACCTCAGCAACCACTACCAGCACCAACGCAACCCCTCAAGAAAAACAGCAATTACCTAGCAACCCATCAGAGCACCCTAACAACCACTCAAAATACATCTGCAATCACCTAGCAACCACCAAGAACACCAAAGCAAACCCTTTAACCATACAGAAATTACCTAGCAACCCATCAGAGCACCCTAGAAACCACTTACAATACCTTATCAACCACCTAGCAACCACTACGAAATGACCTAAGAACCAACCGGAACACCCAACAACCACTCAAAATACCTCTGTGATCACCTAGCAACCACTAAGAACACTAAAGCAACACCTATAAAATACACAAATGACCTAGCAACTCATCAGAGCACCCTAACAACCACTCAAAATACCTTTGCAACCACCTGGCAACCACCAAGAAATTACCTAGCATCCAACCAGAACACCCTAACAACTACTCAAAATACCTCTGTGATCACCTAGCAACCACTAAGAACACTAAAGCAACCCCTCTAAAATAAAGAAATGACCTAGCAACCAACCAGAACACCCTAGCAACCATCAAGCTACTACTACGAGCACCAAAGCAAGCAATTACCTAGCAACCCATCAGAGCACCCTAGCAACCCCTCAAAATATCTTTGCAACCACCTAGCAACCACTAACACCAAAACAACTGATCTAAAAATAAACCAACTACCGAGAAACCAATAAGAACACCCTATCAACCACTCAAAATACATCTGCAATCACCTAGCAACCACCAAGAGCACCAAAGTAACCCTGCTAAATCCACTATGAAATTACCAAGCAACCAACCAGAACACCCAAACAACCACTCAAAATACCTTTGCAACCACCTAGCAACCACTAAGAAATTACCTAGCATCCACCCAGAACACCCTAACAGCCAATCAAAATACCTCTGTGATCACCTAGCAACCAGTAAGAACACTAAAGCAACCCCTCTAAAATACAGAAATGACCTAGCAACCAACCAAAAACACCCTAGCAACCACCTAGCTACTACTATGAGCACCAAAGCAAGCAATTACCTAGCAATCCATCAGAGCACCCTAACAACCCCGCAAAATATCTTTGCAACCACCTAGCAACCACTAACACCAAAACAACTCTTCTAAAAATACACCAATTACCTAGAAACCAATCAGAACACCCTAACAACCACTCAAAATACATCTGCAATCACCTAGCAACCACCAAGAGCACCAAAGTAACCCTGCTAAATCCACTACGAAATTACCTAGCAACCAACCAGAACACCCAAACAACAACTCAAAATACCTCTGCAATCACCTAGCAACCACTAAAAAGACTAAAGCAAGCAATTACCTAGCAACCCATTAAAGCCCACTAGAAATCATTCAAAATACCTCTGTGATCACTTAGCAACCACTAAGAACACTAAAGCAACACCTATGATTTACACAAATGACCTAGCAACTCAGAGCACCCTAACAACCACTCAAAATACCTTTGCAACCACTAAGAAATTACCTAGCATCCACCCAGAACACCCTAACAACCAATCAAAATACCTCTGTGATCACCTAGCAACCAGTAAGAACACTAAAGCAACCCCTCTAAAATACAGAAATGACCTAGCAACCAACCAAAAACACCCTAGCAACCACCTAGCTACTACTATGAGCACCAAAGCAAGCAATTACCTAGCAATCCATCAGAGCATCCTAACAACCCCGCAAAATATCTTTGCAACCACCTAGCAACCACTAACACCAAAACAACTCTTCTAAAAATACACCAATTACCTAGAAACCAATCAGAACACCCAAACAACCACTCAAAATACCTCTGCAATCACCTAGCAACCACTAAAAAGACTAAAGCAAGCAATTACCTAGCAACCCATTAAAGCACCCTAGCAACCACTCAAAAAACTCTGTGATCACCTAGCAACCACTAACACTAAAGCAACCCCTCTAAAATATATAAATGATCTAGCAACCATCCAGAACACCCTAGCAACCATTCAAAATACATCTGCAAACACCTAGCAACCACTAAGAAGACTAAAGCAAGCAATTACCTAGCAACCATTAAAGCACCTTAGCAACCACTCAAAATACCTCTGTGATCACCTAGCAACCACTAAAAAGACTAAAGCAAGCAATTACCTAGCAACCCATTAAAGCACCCTAGCAACCACTCAAAATACCTCTGTGATCACCTAGCAACCACTAACACTAAAGCAACCCCTCTAAAATATATAAATGATCTAGCAACCATCCAGAACACCCTAGCAACCATTCAAAATACATCTGCAAACACCTAGCAACCACTAAAGCAAGCAATTACCTAGCAACCATTAAAGCACCTTAGCAACCACTCAAAATACCTCTGTGATCACCTAGCTAAGAACACTAAGAACACTAAAGCAACCCCTAATACAGAAATGACCTAGCAAGCAACCAGCACACCCTAGCAACCACTAAAAACAGCTCAGCAACCTATAGGAAGACTAAAGCAAGCGATTACATTGCAACCCATCAAAGCACCCTAGCAACCACTCAAAATACCTCTGCAATCCCCTAGCAACCACTCAGAACACTTAATAAGCACTCAGTCAATCCCCTAACACTCTGTCCTGTAGGCGGGGGGTTCTGTACAGTAGAGCATCACTCATGTGTCACCGTTATTTACACATTGTCAAAACACAATTTTCAGCAAAGCAGCCATTCCTCGGTTTTGCCGCCCACTCATAAATAAACATAGCGCTCCTCAAATGGGCACTCATGACACATCGGACAGGGAATCACAGACTTCAGGCTGATTCGTAAATGACATATTATTATTATTATTATTAGTGATTACGAAACATGCAATGAGAAAACCGTGAGTCACATCACGAACTGCGGAGACGGCTGAATAATGAAACTGTTATGAGTGATCCAAGAAAAAGCGAGCGAGTGGCATTTGAGCAGTGAGTAAGTGAGTGAGAGGCATTATTAATATCCTCCATCTGAAAATTGACTAGTGGATAAGTGCATGTGACGTGCTGTAATAGCTCAAGAGAAAGTCTCGCTGCTAATTAGGACGTGCGCTTTTGATGTTTGCTTCAAATCAAATCCCACAGACGCGCCGGTGTCCCCTCCAATAACATCACAAGGTGCTCTTCAGCCAGACAGATGCCGGATAATTTGATTTAACATCAGAGTTTTAGAAGTGAATAAACATGCTCATTCATTAGGATCAGGTTATGTGACGCTCTCGCCTGATGCACAAAAGTTTTCACATGCTCGATCGCATTAAACACAGAAAGACGTGTTATTAGTGACACCGGTGGACAACCAGTGAACTGCAGCAGATTACTCCTCTTACAAACATAAGGTAAAACTTATTGAACATGACACTACACCGCAAAATTAAAATCTAAATGAACATCTAAGAAGTTTTAAAGAGAGCCTATTACGCAAACTCACTTTTATAAGGGGTTTAAACACAGTAGTGTGTGAATATAACCAGCCTCTAATTGTAAGCATGAATTAATTGTATTGTTTGTAATCAGACTTGATGAAATCAGTCTGCAGAAACACTTTGATTGGCGTTCTCCCTTTATGTGATGTCATCAGAGGGGGGAAAGCCCCGCCCACTAGTGACCATCTCTTCCTCATTAGTTTTTGACTATGCTGACACACATGCATCTGTAGCTCTGCCCTCTTTTGAAAAGAGCACAATCACATTTGAATTTAAAGCGACAGTCACAGATACAGCACAATTGAGATGATATGGGTAAATGATGTTGTCTTCAGCTGTTTTTAATGACTTTATTAGTTCAACCAATTAAACTTTTAACTAAATCATCTTTTTTTCTGATTTTTAACACTGTAAAATCTGACCTCATTCTAACTCAACCAAAATTGTATGCACGAGCATGTTAATATAGGGTGGGTTGTGCAGTAGGTAGTGCTGTTGCCTCACAGCAAGAAGGTCGCTGGGTCGAGCCTCGGCTCAGTTGGCGTGTCTGTGTGGAGTTTGCATGTTCTCCCTGCGTTCGCATGGGTTTCCTCCGGGTGCTCCGGTTTCCCCCACAGTCCAAACACATGCGGTACAGGTGAATTGGGTAGGCTAAATTGTCTGTAGTGTATGAGTGTGTGTGTGTGTGTGTGTGTGTGTGTGTGTGTGTGTGTGTGTGTGTGTGTGTGTGTGTGTGTGTGTGTGTGTGTGTGTGTGTGTATGAATGTGTGTGTGGATGTTTCCCAGAGATGGGTTGCGGCTGGAAGGGCATCCGCTGCGTAAAAACTTGCTGGATAAGTTGGCGGTTCATTCCGCTGTGGCGACCCCGAATTAATAAAGGGACTAAGCCGACAAGAAAATGAATGAATGAATGAATGAATGAATGAATGAATGAATGTCGAGTTCAGCAAACAATCAAACACTATTTTTGTATGTTGGAAATTAAATTAGCATTTTTATTCTAATTTGGAAGGAGCTAAACGAAAATGTACAGCACTAAAAATAACGAGTTGTCATATCTCAATTAGGGTTGGGTATCGTTTGGGGTTATTCCGATACAGGTGCTAAATCGATACTTTTAAAACGCTACAGGTGCCAAAACGCTGCCTAAACTGATACTTTTGAGCCACAAAATTATGGCAGAGGACACTATAAAAAATTTTACTTGACAAAATCTTTAAAAAATAATAATTTTAATAGATTAGATTAGATTAGATCAGATTAGATTCAACTTTATTGTCATTACACATGTATAAGTACAATGCCACAAAATGCAGTTTAGGTTTAACCAGCAATGCAATAACAGCAAATGCAAGGTTATAGACAAACTATGGTGATATTTACAGATGGATGTACTATCAACACTATATACAGGTTGGACTAGCTATAAACAGAGATTTACAATAAATGAATATATGTACAGGTTGTTATTAATAATCAGAAGTGTGCAGATAGATAAACATAATTACAAATATATATGTGCAGTGGCTGTGTACATAATTACAGATGTCCATGTGCAGTGGGTATGTACAGTAATAGAACAATATGAATAAGGTTTATATAAGGTAAACATCAGGTCATATTTTATGTATTTGAATGACATTAATATATTTCCTTTGATCATTTGTTGGTTAGAATGGATTTAAGATTTGCAATATGAAATGACATTAGCTTACTATTAACCTGTGGAAAGGCTGTCATCAAATTACTGAACTCCTTGGGTTGCGGCTTGTGACTATGTTTACATGGTTATCTGTAATCTAATGATTTGCCTTAATCTCAATAAGACAATAATATTATCAAGGTGTTTACATGAGCTGCTTTGTGAATGTTCCTTTCATGATCCTGTCCATACATAATAGTCAGTGGTGGTTCTGGGTGGGGTGTAAAACGTTCTGCCCTGTCTACAAAAAAAGTAGATATTAGAAATGAGTTAGGGTGCTTTCACCTCTGTAGTTCGCTTCATCTGGTCCGGACCAAGGGTAATAAATGATACATTGTTGCATCTTCTGCCGTCTTTGGGTCGTTTTCACACCACACTGCTGGCTTTGGTCCGAACCAGTTGAAACGAACCAAAATGCAGTCATGTGACAAAATCCACATCTCTCATTGGCCAGATGTTGTTGAACAAATTTCCTAAACTGCTTATTGATTGTCAGAATTCTCATGCAGGAAAATGCCAATTAACTCTCGCAGGTAAACAAAACTGGCAGACAAAAAAATGTTGCTTTTACTCTGGAGGGACGACTGCGATGACTGATTGTATGCCTGCTTTAGACAAACTATACATTTCGAGAATGAAGCGCGGCTGGAAAACAGTGTTTAATGCATCACTCGTCACTTCAGGAGGAGGCATGAATTAATTTAGCTAAACTGCGACATGCACATCTTGCGGAAATGTTACCAATGATCCATCAGGTAATGTTTTCCCCTCTCTCTCTCTCTCTGTTGGTAAAGGTCTGTCAACAAATATTTTCCTCCATATCCCATAATGCACAGCACATCGGCCAACGGCAGCTGGATTAGTCCAAAAGGCGCAGTACTTTTTGTGGTTGGACCTGTTTTAATATGGATCATATTCTCACCACAAACGAACCGCTCCAGGGTTCGTTTGAAAGCGTACTGAGACCACCTCTTCAAGCAGGTCTCGGTACGCTTATTTGGTCCGCTTTTGGTGCGCACTCGAGTACGATTGCTGCATTCACACCTGCCCAAACCAACAGCACCAAAAGGGGAAACGAACTCTAGTGCGATTCAACCGAACTAAATAAGGCAGGTGTGAAAGCACCCTTAGTTAAACTATTATGTTTAAAAATGTGTTGTAAATTAATCCTGTGTTGAAGACAGAAATTAAAAATGAATGAAGGCAAACCTATACCATTGAATATTATACATGAGTGTGACTGAAAACTACATCTGATCAATGTCTTACATCTGTTCTTTGGTATAGAAATCTGAGAGGGAAAATTTTTTGAATCCCGCTCCCGCCAGGTTTTAGCCCGAACCCGACTGCTCCCGCTTATATTCAGCATTTGTTGTCCCGCTGCCCGACCCGCCCCATTTTCTACCCGCCGTGCCCGATACCGATAAAAGAGCGGGGGTGAACAAAACCGAAAACCACCCAGCTATACAGAGTCCAGACAGTCTGTAACAAGCTGTCTGGATAAACACACACACACACACAAGCACCAAGCATACACACAGACACAAGGCTCTCTCTCTCTCATTCGCGTGCACACGTGCACACATACACAAGCGCGCGCGCATACACACACAGCAACAAACAAGCTTTATAGCATCTCGCTGTTTCATTCACACACATGCATATGCGTACTCGGCCCCTCTGGAGTCGGGAGTGATATTGCTAAACGGTCCGCACCACGTCCAAAATTAAACCTGTTACCGACCGCTCCCGCGCTTTCTTCAGAAATTTATTGCAGACCTCTACTTTGGTACTTGCCGATTGTTTGTGAATTCAGAACTGCATTTCCTAACGTAAAACTATGTACACTAGATTTCTGATTAATAATGGTCTCTGCATAGTCGAGCACTTCCTATACTAACAGTGTCAAAATTGTTATCTCCTGTGTCAATTTGGGCGGCAACCACTGACGAATGTGGGGAACTAGGCTAATCCACGCAGCACCGTCACTGACAGAGAGAACAGGTGGCTGAAAGACACCTAGAATGCGCAGAGAGAGGCCTCGGTCATGTCTCCGCGGTCTACCACTGATGGCTGATCTCGCTTCTCTGTGGGCGTTTTGACTCAAAAATTTTAGGGGGGGGGGGTGCTTTTTTAATGGAATTTGATACCGTATGTTAAATGGAAAGAGAAAAGCCTCCACATTTCACGACGCAAATGTGTCTCATGTCTTCTGTAAGGTTCTCCTCTCTCCACAGAAGAACGCTGGAGCTCAGACAGAGTGACCATCGGGTATTTGATCACCTCCCTGACTAAGGCTCTTCTCCCCCGATCACTCAGCTTAGATGGCCGGCCAGCTCTAGGAAGAGTCCTGGTGGTTAAACATCTTCCACTTACGGATGATGGAGGCCGCTGTGCTCACTGGAACTTTCAGAGCAGCAGAAATGTTTCTGTAAGCTTCCCCAGCCTTGTGCCTCAAGACAATCCTGACAACACTAAATATACAGCATTATAAAACGACGGGTTGTCATATTTCAATGCTGGGTTAAACTCAACCGTTCTCTCAAAAAGTGGGTTTGTCCACATTTGACACTCTGTTGGGTCATTTTAAAGCAGGACTCATCATTAACTCTTGCTCATGTTAACAGAAGTCGAGCTGCAGAGGTCAGTGGAGAAACTCGCTCATCTGTAATCTTCCCTCAGCATCCGCAACACTCCACTAAAGGTTGATTCAAGGAAAGCCTTCAGCAATTAGCCAAGCGTAACTGCTGAATTAAAGCGCATCCGCTAAATGAATAATGATAGTGTGGCCTCCGATTGGGTGCAAATGTACAGGTCAGAGAATCTGCGCTCATCCTCATAGATCATCCCACAAAAACATAAGACACAACGGTAAAGTGTTTTCAGTTTAAACAAGCTTTTGAATATCTCTATATACATTTATTTAAACTTATATACATTCACCGGCCACTTTATTAGGTACACCTTACTAGTACCGGGTTGGACCCCCTTTTTTCCCTCAGAACTGCCTTAATCCTTCATGGCAGAGATTCAACAAGCTACTGTAAATATTCCTCAG
Organism: Danio rerio; assembly: GCF_049306965.1. NCBI lineage: Eukaryota > Metazoa > Chordata > Actinopteri > Cypriniformes > Danionidae > Danio > Danio rerio. The sequence continues at coordinate 54,642,962 of NC_133188.1, read as the reverse complement.
AGATTTTGCTCCATATTGACATGATAGCATCACACAGTTGCTGCAGATTTGTCGGCTGCACATCCATGATGCCAATCTCCTGTTCAACCATCACAAAGCTGCTCTATTGGATTGAGCTCTGGTGACTGTGGAGGCCATTTGAGTACAGTGATCTCATTGTCATGTTCAAGAAACCAGTCTGAGATGATTAGAGCTTTATGACATGCTGCGTTATCCTGCTGGAAGTAGCCATCAGAAGATGGAGACACTGTGCTCATAAAGGGATGGACATGGTCAGCAGCAATACTTAGGTAGGCTGTGGCGTTGATGCTCAATTGGTACTAATGGACCCAAAGAAAATCTCCCCCACACCATTACACCACCACCACCAGCCTGAACCGCTGATACAAGGCAGGATGGATCCATGCTTTCATGTTGTTGACACAAAAATTCTGAGCCGAGCATCTGAATGTGTCAGCAGAA
>NC_133188.1:54632500-54637500 GCF_049306965.1 Danio rerio | reverse complement strand
TTCCCAGGACTTGGTGTTTATGTCAAGGGCCTTCATGTCCCTCTTCACAACATCTTTAAATCTCAGAAATGGGCGTCCTGTTGTTCTCTTCCCAGATGAGAGTTCTCCGTAAAGGATATCCTTTGGGATTCTCCCATCCTCCATACGGCACACATGGCCAAGCCAGCGCAGGCGACGTTGTCGGAGCATGGTATACATGCTGGGAAGGCCGGCTCGAGTCAAGACTTTGACGTTGGAGACTTTGTCCTGCCAGGTAATGCCCAGAATGCGACGCAGACCTCTTAGGTGGAAGGTGTTCAGTCTCCTCTCCTGTCTTGCATAGGTGGTCCATGTCTCACTCCCATACAGCAGAGTGCTGATGACGCAAGCATTGTACACTGCCATCTTTGTTGCAGTTGTCAGCCTATGGTTTGTCCACACTCGGGTTGTCAGGCGGGCTAGAGTAGAGGCTGCCTTCCCGATCCTTCTGTCAAGTTCAGCATCCAGGGAGAGGTTATCGGTGATGGTGGAGCCCAAGTACGTGAACTGGTGGACGACATCGAGCTGGTAATCATCTACTGTGATGGTTGGTGGAGTGGCAGTGTCCTGGCTCAAGACATTTGTTTTTTTCAAACTGATGGTCAGCCCAAAGTCTTTGCAGGCCATGGAAAAACGGGTCATCAGCGACTGTAGTTCTTCCTGGGTGTGTGTGGTGACTGCAGCGTCGTCAGCAAAAAGCATGTCTCTAATCAGTGTCTCGCGTACCTTTGTCTTGGCTTTCAGGCGAGAAAGATTAAATAGCTTGCCATCTGACCTGGTGCGGAGGTAGATTCCTTCCGTTACTGAACCAAAGGCATGCCTTAGGAGCAGGGCAAAGAAGATTCCGAACAGTGTGGGGGCAAGAACGCAGCCTTGCTTGACGCCACTGCTTATACTGAAAGGCTCAGAGCAACTGCCGTTGAACTGGATTGTTCCCTTCATATCTGTGTGGAAAGATTCAATCAAACTCTGCAGTTTTGGTGGGCAGCCAATCTTGGGGAGGATTTTAAAAAGTCCGTCTCTACTGACCAGGTCAAAGGCTTTGGTGAGGTCAATAAAGGAGATGTATAGGGGCATCTGCTGTTCTCTACACTTCTCCTGCAGTTGTCTGAGGGAGAAAATCATGTCTACCGTTGACCGTTCGGCGCGAAAACCACACTGTGACTCCGGGTAAACACGTTCAGCCAGCTTCTGCAGTCGGGCCAAGATGACCTTAGCAAATACTTTTCCAACGATGCTAAGAAGGGAGATGCCTCTGTAGTTGTTGCAATCACTTCTCTCACCCTTATTTTTGTAGAGGGTGATGATCTTAGCATCCCTCATATCCTGCGGTACGGCCCCTTCTTTCCAACACTGACAGAGGGCTTTGTGAAGAGGGTGCAGTAGGGAATCCTTGCACTGTTTCAGCAAGTCTGGAGGAATCCCGTCGCTGCCAGGGGCTTTGCCTGAGGCCAGTTTATCGATAGCCTTTCTGAGCTCTTCTGCTGTTGGCTCCTCGTCAAGTTCTTCCATGGTTGGCAGGCATTTAATGACGTCTAGTGCTGCGGAGGACACCGTGTTCTGTCTAGAGTAGAGGTCGGAGTAGTGTTCCACCCATCTCTCCATCTGTTGTTGCTTGTCGAAGATTATTTCCCCAGTAGATGACTTAAGGGGTGCCGTTTTGCACTGGGTGGGGCCTAGCGCTTTCTTAATGCCGTCGTACATGCCTCTTATGTTCCCCGCTATGGCTGCTTTCTGGATGTCGTTGCTGAGCTCTTGCCAATACTCGTTTGCGCAATATCTGGCAATGTGTTGAGCCTTGCTCCTAGTTGATCTGAGAATTTGAAGGTTCTTCTGAGTTGGTGACCGCTTGTATTCTGTCAGGGCCGCACGCTTGGCTTCTATGCATGGGATCATCGTAGAGGCCTTTGCTTCAAACCAGTCATGCGTCTTTGTGGTCCTCTTTCCAAAAGTTGCCAGGGCAGTGCGTTGCATTGTGTTTCGTAGTGATTCCCACATTTCCAGGGCAGAATCACCTGTCTGTGCGGTGTCAAGTTCTTTCACAAGGGTTTCTGCAAATTTCTGCGTCAGATCAGGCTGCGACATCCTGCTGACGTTGATGCGAGGATTCCCTTGTTTCCTTAAACGGTGAAACCTTTTTGGGTTTAACCTGATCTTGCAGCACACTAAGGAGTGGTCTGTGTCGCAATCAGCACTGTGATAAGAGCGTACGTGCAGGACGCAGTTGATAGCTGAGCGGCGAACTAAGATGAGGTCCAGCTGGTGCCAGTGTTTTGACCGCGGATGCCGCCAGGAGACTTTATGCTGGGGCTTGGTCTGGAAGTATGAGTTGGCGATGCACAGGTTGTGAAAAGCGCAAAGCTCGAGCAGGCGTTGGCCGTTCTCGTTCATTTTTCCAATGCCAAATTTGCCTAGGCACGAGGGCCATGATTCGTGGTTTGCACCCACTCTGGCATTGAAATCGCCCAGAAGTACAAGTTGTTCCTTATCAGGGATGTTGTTAATGACAGATGTTAGGTTCCCATAAAACTTATCTTTAGTTTCCAGTGTTGCGTTCAGAGTTGGAGCGTACACGCTGACAAGAGTGAGAGGGCCTGTGGTGGTGTTGAGGCGGAGGGTAAGAAGTCGTTCTGTACCATTTCTGCCTGGTTCTACCATGCTCAGTAAGTTGTTCTTCACAGCAAAAGCCACGCCATGCTGTCTGGGCTCGTCTGGGGCCCTTCCCTGCCAGTAGAAGGTGTAGTCTTTTTCTTTTAGAGTTCCTGAGTCTGCTAGTCGTGTTTCCTGTAGAGCAGCGATGTCTACGCTTAGCCTCAGTAGTTCGTTGTTAATGACAGCTGTTTTTCGTGAGTCGTCAATGCCCCGTAAGTCCTCGGAGAGGCCCGTAAGCATTGTACGGACATTCCAGCATCCCAGTTTTAGAGCTGGTCTCTTTCTCTGTGTTATTTTATTGTCTGGTGCGATGGTTGCAGTCTGCTGTTCGAAATGCTCCTATTCCCCATGCACCCAATGAGGAAAGCAGACTGTGGCGGGGCAGTACCTAATTGACTGGGGGCTGCCCAGCTTGAGGCGGGCGGTAACTGTCCAGTGGGACCCGAAGATCCCTCCCACCGTCGGGAGCAGTCCCTGGCGCCTTGCTCTACGCCAACCGAGCTGTGGCTTATAACCGGTAAACTACTGCTCCCCGTGTTGTATCCACGCCAGAGTGCTAGCGAGGCTGGAGTGTCCTCTCCAGGGTGTGCGAGATCGGATACTAGCCAGGGCAATGTATTATGGAGGACAGGCTGTTGCCCATGTAGCGGGTCCCCCCTCTCCACGTTGTCGACAAATCCAAAGGAACAGCAGGGCTGCTACAGTTTGGTATCGGCGCCGTCGCAGGAGTTGCCAGAGTGAGGCTGCAAACAGCGTTAAACTGCCTTAGGGACTCCGACTCCGGATTTTTCCTCGAGGTTTACTCCTGAAGCCTTTTCCATGAATGGATATAGCCGCAAGGCAGCGGAGGTTTGAAAACAGGGTTGCCTTCCCCTAGATGATCTGCCTTCCCAGGCTAACGAATATCATCTCCCCGAAGCAACTGGTTGTAAGGCGCCAGTGACCCGCCTGCGCCCCTTCTCCTGTCAGTGAAAACAGTTCCGCCGGGTTTGGTAGCTAAACCACACTTGAAGGCCAGGAGCTGGACTTGGTTGTCAGAGGCTATTTGAGACGCACGCCGTATAGGGGTACTTTATAGATAGTGGGAGCTTATCCCCATTACCGCCCCCGGCTATGACAACCTTGGAACCAATAATGATAATAATAACAATAATATTAAATAATAAGCAAGTTGTTTCATACAACAATTGTTGTATGAAACGTATAATAATAATAATAATAATAATAATAACAATAATAATAACAATAATAATAATAATATTAACAACAATAATAATGATAACAACAACAACAACAATAATAATATTAATTTATAAACAACATATACTAATAAGAAGCAACATAATAATAATAATAATAACAATAAATAATGATAAGCAACATATAACAATACTACTACTACTGCTACTACTTGTCACAACGAGCGATCGCTCCCCAGAGGATCGCTGGTTCTCACACGAACTTGAAACTACATTTCCGCATTTCCCAGGACTACATTTTCATACATGCACTGCTCCCAAACACGCACACCTGCTCACTCATGTTTCCTGATTGCATCACCAGCTGGACCTTGTTCACAGACTGATTACATCCCATTCATAAGCCACTCTCTCACGCCACCAGTTGGCCGAGTCTTGTTTTCCCAGTGTGACAATACAACGCATTTCTCTGTCTTGTTTCTCCGTGTCTAGACCCTAGCCTTGTATCCCAGTTATCCTGTTAAGCCGCCTGTCTTTTGACCTTCTGCCTGTTTATATCGACTACGATTCTGGACTGCCTGTATATACCTGTTTGCACCTGATGACCTTTGCTTGCCTGACGTTTGAATAAACTGCATAGTGGATCTTACCTCCTGTGGTCTCCTGTCACTTCACCCTAGTCGGGGTTACAGAAGACTCGGCCGGAACATGGATCCAGCGGGCATTCAAATCATGCGCCTCCGTCAGGAAGCCCGGTCAATCGAGGAATACGTGGAGAAATTCATTGAACTATCACATCTGACATCCATGAGTGAGTTGTGTTTAATGATTTTCTTTCGCGGAGGACTTGCTGAACCACTGTACTCCTACATGCCACTGCACAATCCCCAATGGACGCTAGCACAATTTATCGATCTGGCTCTCCAAATGAGTGGATCTTCGTTCACCATAGGAGAGGTGGACGAAAATCCAAATAATCTTTTGGGGGGGGGGCTGTAGAGAGCAAGACCCGCTGGCTACGGGGCTTGCGACCCATTGTCCAAAGCCAGCTCACAAGATGGCCGCTCCCAGTCAGCTAGATCACAAGATGGCTTCCAGTTCAAAGTCTTTTCCTGCTCCTGAAAGGCCAAC
>NC_133188.1:54602500-54612500 GCF_049306965.1 Danio rerio | reverse complement strand
TCAGACTAACACACAGACTCACACACACACTCCAGTACTGCACACTCTCCTACACGAACTCGTCCGACTAACACACTTACTCTCTCACACACATACAGTCACACACATCAGACTCTCACACTCACACACACATATTCAATGTACAGACACCAGACTCACACCCTAATACAGACTTCAGACACACACACACACACGTCGGACTAACACACTAATAAACTGAATTTTCAGACTAACACACACATCAGACTAACGTGCACACGCGCACACACACACACGCACACACACACACACACACACACACACGTCAGACTAACAGACTACTAAACAGAACTTTCAGACTAACACACTTTTACACATAGAACTGTCAGACAAACACACACACACACACATCAACCTCACACTCTCGCTCACACACACACACATCATAGTACACTGAGACGCAAATGGACACATGCACACACATCAGACTAACAAATTCACACACGCACACAGACTCACACACACTCACTATGTCTTTCTCTCTCTCTCACTCACACTCTCACACACACACACACACACACACACGTGTCACTCTGTCATCACACCAGCTGGGAATGTTCAAAAGTGTGGCTCCCTAAAGCCCAATGCAATTGCCCTCTTATTGTCCATTCAAACACCACTTAAATGTCTGGCGCACACGCGCCCGTGTGTGTGTGTGTGTGTGTGTGTGTGTGTGTGTGTGTGTGTTTGTGTGTCCGTTCCAAAAACCTAGCTTAGTAAGACATCATAGATGCTCATAATGCATTTAACCTGCAGCTTTAAAGACAAATTATTCGTTGGTCATCTGTCTATCTGTCTGTGCATCTATCCATCCATCCGTCCTTCCATCTATCCATCAATCTCCCCATCTATTGTTCTATCTATCCAACCATTTATCTATGCATCCACATATTGTTCTATCCACCCATCCATCCATGCATCCATCCACCCGTATTTTGTTCTATTCATCCATCTGTCCATCCATCCTTCGTTATATCCATCCATCCATCCATCATCTATCCATCTGCCCATCCATTTATGCATATATCCTTTGGCATATCCATCTATCCACAAATTGTTTTATCCATCTTTCTACCCTCTAATGTTCTTTCCATCCATCGATCCATCCATCAATCCTTTGTTCTATCCATCCATCTATCCACATATTGTTCTATCTATCCATCCATCTATTGTTCTGTTCATCCATCCATCCATCCATCCATCTATCCACATATTGTTCTATCCATCTATCTACCATCTATTATTCTATCCAGCCATCCTTCCATCCTTAGTTATATCATCCATACATCCATCAATGCTTTGTTCTATTCATTCATCCATGCATCCATGCATTTATCTACCCACATATTGGTATATCCATCCATCCTTTGTTATATCTATCCATCCATCTATCTATTCACATATTGTTATGTCCATCTATCTACCCATGCCTTGTTAATTCCTTCCTTCCTTCCATCCATCCATCCATCCATCTATCTTTGTTATTTCCATCCATACATCCACAAATTGTTTTATCCATCTACATTCCTTCCATCCATCCATCCATCCATCCATCCATTCATCCACATACTGTTCTACCCACCCACCAAACAAGTTTTATCCATCCTTCCATCCATCCTTTGATATATCTTTCATCCATCCAATCAATCCTATCCATCCATCTATTGTTCTATCTGTATACCCATCTATTGTTCCATCCATCCATCCATCTATCCATCCATGCATGCATCTATCTACCCATATATTGTTATATCCATCCATCCATTCATCCATCCTTTGTTATATTTATCCATCCATCTATCCACATTGTTCTATCCATCTATCCACCCATGCTTTAATTTCCTCCGCCCATCTCTCCATCTGTCCATCCATCCATCCATCCATCCATCCATCTATCCATCCATCCCTTGTTCCATCCATCCATCCATCCATCCATCTATCCATTATTGTTCTATCTACCCATCTATTGTTCTATATCCAACCATCCATCCATCCATCCATCCATCCACATATTGTTCTATCCATCTATCTACCATCTATTATTCTATCCAGCCATCCTTCCATCCTTTGTTATATCATCCATACATCCATCAATCCTTTGTTCTATTCATCCATCCATCCATCCATCCATGCATTTATCTACCCACATATTGGTATATCCATCCATCCTTTGTTATATCTATCCATCCATCTATCTATTCACATATTGTTATGTCCATCTATCTACCCATGCCTTGTTAATTCCTTCCTTCCTTCCATCCATCCATCCATCTATCTTTGTTATTTCCATCCATACATCCACAAATTGTTTTATCCATCTACATTCCTTCCATCCATCCATCCATCCATCCATCCATCCATCCATTCATCCACATACTGTTCTACCCACCCACCAAACAAGTTTTATCCATCCTTCCATCCATCCTTTGATATATCTTTCATCCATCCAATCAATCCTATCCATCCATCTATTGTTCTATCTGTATACCCATCTATTGTTCCATCCATCCATCCATCTATCCATCCATCCATGCATCTATCTACCCATATATTGTTATATCCATCCATCCATCCATCCTTTGTTATATTTATCCATCCATCTATCCACATTGTTCTATCCATCTATCCACCCATGCTTTAATTTCCTCCGCCCATCTCTCCATCTGTCCATCCATCCATCCATCCATCCCTTGTTCCATCCATCCATCCATCCATCCATCTATCCATCCATCCCTTGTTCCATCCATCCATCCATCCATCCATCTATCCATTATTGTTCTATCTACCCATCTATTGTTCTATATCCAACCATCCATCCATCCATCCATCCATCCATCCACATATTGTTCTATTCATCTATCTACCATCTATTATTCTATCCAGCCATCCTTCCATCCTTTGTTATATCATCCATACATCCATCAATCCTTTGTTCTATTCATCCATCCATCCATCCATCCATGCATTTATCTACTCACATATTGGTATATCCATCCATCCTTTGTTATATCTATCCATCCATCCATCTATCTATTCACATATTGTTATGTCCATCTATCTACCCGTGCCTTTTTAATTCCTTCCTTCCTTCCATCCATCCATCCATCCATCTATCTTTGTTATTTCCATCCATACATCCACAAATTGCTTTATCCATCCATTCATCCATCCATTCATCCAAATACTGTTCTATCTACCCACCCAACAATAGTTTTATCCATCCATCCATCCATCCTTTGATATATCATCCATCCATCCAATCAATCCTATCCATCCATCTATTGTTTTATCTATATACCCATCTATTGATCCATCCATCCATCCATCCATCCATCTACCCATATATTGTTATATCCATCCATCCATTCATCCATCCTTTGTTATATTTATCCATCCATCTATCCACATTGTTCTATCCATCTATCCACCCATGCTTTAATTTACCCCGCCCATCCCTCCATCTGTCCATCCCTCCATCCATCCATCCCTTGTTCTATCCATCCATCCATCCATCCATCCATCCATCCATCCAGCCATTATTGTTCTATCTACCCATCTATTGTTCTATATCCAACCATCCATCCATCTATCCATCCATCCACATATTGTTCTATCCATTTATCTACCATCTATTATTCTATCCATCCATCCATCTATCTTTTGTTATATCATTTATCCATCCATCCATCGTTTTATCCATCCACCCACATATTGTTCTATTCATCTATCTACCTATCCTTGGTTTTTTTCATCCATCCATCTATTGTTATTTCCATTCCTCCATCCTTTGATATTGTCTTGTCATTCCAAGTCTATTTGTAAAGCGATTTTCACAATAATCATCTTTTTAAAGAAGCTTTACATACTGGTGCAAGTTATTATTTTACAATCAGACAATGTACACTTTAGGATTCTTTGATGAACAGAACATTTAAAAGAGCAGCGCTCATTCATTCATTTTCCTTCAGCTTAGTCCACACAGAAATGCTCAACTGGCTCAGCCGGGACTCGAACCAGCGACCTACTTGCTGTAAGGTGACAGTGCTAACCACTGAGCCACTCCAGAACAGTGTTTAAGACAGAAATCTATTGTAAAACATGCATCAACTATCCACCAAAAAAACACTATAAATCTGTCAAATTTAAAGCATGAGATCAAAATAAAACCTGTGAACTGTGACAGACAAACTGTAATGCAATCAAAGCATTTAGTCAGGTCTTGCTTATGTATGAGGTTGTATTTGATTTTTAAATAGCTGCTTCTGTATGTAGGCAGTGAACAGCACGGCGGCTCACCAGGTTTTGGAACGGAATTTGTAAACCTGGAAGAAAGTGTGCAAATTAGTAGACGAAATCCATGCATGTGAGTGGTAGCGGGTAGCAGTCTGCGCATCCCGCTGTGATTCCTCAACAACAACACCAGCAATGCTATTCCTGAAATCAAACGCTCAGCTTTTTTCCCCCTCGCTCACCTACAATATGGCAGGCAGATGCTCACAGGAACAAACTGATCTCCACCTCACCCCCTTACAAACATCAGCCAGAACTGCAGAACGAACCAAACACACACACACACACACACACACACACACACACACACACACACACACACACAACGAGCAGCAGGAGAAAACAAGCTACAATCACACATAAAAGCTCATAAATCAACCTGCCCGAGACCACTGCTTCAGTGCGTTTAGAAACAACACACACGGCCAAACAACAACATGCAGAGAATAAATCAACCCTGTAAAAGCTGACATAATAGTCAAAAGAAATAAAAGAAGAAGAAAAAAGGAAACGTTTTAGTTTATGGACCAATTGTCACTATTAACTAGGCTTATTCGCTGTCAATTATTAAGATATTGGCCGTTTTGAATACACTATGTACAGTAATTTATTCATTCATTCATTTTCTTGTCGGCTTAGTCCCTTTATTAACCCGGGGTCACCACAGCAGAATGAACCGCCAGCTGATCCAGCACTATTTACGCACCGGATGCCCTTCCAGCTGCAACCCATCTCTGGGAAAACCTCCACCCACACTCATTCACACTCATACACTACGGACAATTTAGCCTACCCAATTCACCTGCACCCGGAGGAAACCCACGCGAATGCAGGGAGAACAAGCAAACTCCACACAGAAACGCCAACTGACCTAGCCGAGGCTCGAACCAGCGACCTTCTTGGTGTGAGGCGACAGCACTACCTACAGCGCCACCGTGTCACCCTGCGTACAGTAATATTTTATACAGTTCTACTCTATACTACTCCATAAAATGCTATTCTGATCAATGCCATTCTAATAACAACTCAGATTTCTAATATGAAACTTAAAGGCACGTACACAGAGGACACTTTTCAGTTGTGTATCGTCAGCGTTTTGAAACGTTTGTCCACATTTAAACCCAAGTGATTTTCATTGGCGTTGTTGTAAACTTCTAAGAGCCCAAAAAGCCAGGGAGAACTTTCGGTATCTTCAAAGCAGAATCCTTTTTAATAGGAAGAACTCAGCGTGGCTGTGGCGTCATCGAAAGAATACTCTCAATTGGTACAACAGACACTCCGTTTAAATACATTTGTTACATGTAGGTGGAGACAGTCTAAAACAAAGCATGCAAATGAAGTGTTGTTGTCGGCAGGGTAACATGCCTTTCCAGGCCCGATCTCATCAGCATACAAGTACCCATTCACGATACATTTTAGCATTAAAACAGTGTGCAAATGATGCTCTGGAGACAGAAACAGCCCATCAATTGATGGACTAGAGCAAATAGACACTGCAGTGCTGTGAAACTGACTATTTGCATTACTTCAAAGACCATCAGGGCTCAGGCAACCAACACATTTTAAGGTCTGTCACACCCTGAAAACAACTTTTCAGCTATATATATATATATATATATATATATATATATATATATATATATATATATATATATATATATATATATATATATATATATATATATATATATATATATATATATATATATATATATATATATATATATATATATATGTAGATGATATAAATGTATATTCCCACAGCGTCAAGCAGAAGAGTATGCAAAACTCACCAGTGTGTGTGGCATATCTTGTCGCAAAATGCAGCTGAAAGTCCTACACATCGGTAATAGTTTACATCGTTTACATGTCTGTGCTGCACTCCAATGATGCAACTGAAATAGGAATACTTCACATGTCTTCATTTGATTGGTTAATGCATGTGGCTGCATTTGGAGCAGCCTCTGCTTTAGGACGGGGGCAACTCTTAGGGTGCGTTCACACCTGTGAATCGATTCAGTTGTTCCGAAACAGGGATTAAAATTGTAACATTGTTGCTCTTTGCTCTTGGAGCAGTTCGCTTTCACACGGAAAAGTTTCTAAACGGACCAAATGAGGTAAAACAAGTCACGTGTGAGTAAACTCTCCTCACATTGGTCAGAGCTTCATGATTTATTCTGCAGAGTCCCGCTCATCCGTCAGGGGAGGTGGTGGTTTGGTGGTGTTTGACAGGGTGTGCGCGACGTGTCTGAAGAGCAAGGACGGATGCGGTGGGAAGGGGTGAGAAGGGTGTGCGACGTATTTGAGGACCGGGAGGGAGACGCGAGATTTCCAGGCGATTATCCCTCGTTTGAGGGCATTCGGGAGTACATTTGCAGGAGACTCACAAAACTTCTGGCAGACTTAGGATGTCTTGAATGACCTCAAGCCCTACTAATAATTCTCTATGTCTATTAAATATCCATAAAACACTGTGCCGGAAATAGCCGGATCGTATAGCTTTCCACTACAATCGATCCGCTCCAGAGTTCATTTTAATCGAGCCGAGACCACCTCATTCAAGCGATCTCGGAGCGATTGTTTTTGCGCGAATCCGAGAGCGATTGCTGGGTTCACATATGCCAAACGAACCTCGCTAACTGGGCAAAGGTTCCGAAACAAAAGTCTAGGTGAGAAAGCACCCTTAAACTCCAGTGAAGAAAAAGTAAATCACACTCGCCCGCCCCAAACGAGTGACGTGCGCAACTCCGAGCGCGCTGTGCAAAGCAGTTGATGAGGGGTTCTGATTTAATCCTGCCTCCAATCTTTTGTGGTAAATTCATCCTCACGCTCCATCATAACATCACACCTGACAAGACAACTTTACACCTTGACGAGGAATCTTGTCAAGATTTAGGGTGCTTTCACACCAGCCTTGTTTAGTTTGATTGAATCGCACTAGAGTTCGTTTCCCCTTTGGGTGCGGTTGGTTTGGGCAGGTGTGAATGCAGCAATCGTACTCAAGTGTGCATCAAAAGCGGACCAAATAAGCGTACCGAGACCTGCTTGAAGAGGTGGACTCGGTACGCTTTCCAACAAACCCTGGAGCGGTTCGTTTGTGGTGAGAATATGATCCGTACTAAAACAGGTCCAACCGCAAAAAGTACTGCGCCTTTTGGACTAATCCAGCTGCCGTAGGCCGATGCGCTGTGCATTATGGGATATGGAGGAAAAATATTTGTTGACAGCGCTTTACCAACAGAGAGAGAGAGAGAGAGGGGAAAACATTAACTGATGGATCGTTGGTAATATTTCCGCAAGATGAGCATGTCGCAGTTTAGCTAAATTAATTCACGCCTCCTCCTGAAGTGACGAGCGATGCATTAAACACTGTTTTCCAGCCGCTGCCGCACTTCATTCTCGTAATGTATAGTTTGTCTAAATCAGGCATACAATCAGCTAGCGCAGTCGCCCCTCCAGAGTAAAAGGTTTTGTTTACCTGCGGGAGTTCACTGGCATTTTCCCGCACGTGAATTCTGACCAATCAATAAGCAGTTTAGGAAATATGTTCAACAACATCTGGCCAATGAGAGATGTGGATTTTGTCAGATGACTGCATTTTGGTTCGTTTCAACTGGTTCGGACCAAAGCCAGCAGTGTGGTGTGAAAACGACCCAAAGACGGCAGAAGATGCAACAATGTATCATTTATTACCCTTGGTCCAGACCAAATGAAGCGAACTACAGATGTAAAAGCACCCTTAGTCTCATAGCCCGAGATCTCCTCACATCCTTAGAATAGTTTAGGTGTTGGGTAGGATTAGAGACGTAGAATAAGATCACTTATTCAAGAACACTCAATTGTTGCATTTCGTGCTTAATTACACTGTGAACAGCAGCTACGCTAATTATTTTCTTTATTCTCTATTTCCACCTGGGGATGCTCATCCTGGGGCCTCTAGAGACTATGCTGCGCCACTGATGTGATCCAAGTCCTGTGAAGAAATGATGCCAAGGTCTCCATATCCTGGACCAGGCCGTATCCTGAGCTGATGCTGTGGTGGTTATGGAGGAGTGGAGAGCATGAGAGTGATTCCTGAAAGACCCCAGTGACAGACGAGTCTCCGCATTGATCCTGTGGGCCAGCCTGAACACCCGCTGGTGACCTACTCACACCTGCAGCTACTCCACGATGGACATCCAGCATTCTCCAGCCTCCGGCGCCTAGACTACAGCTCTGCACAACAAGTTTGGCCTTGAAATGGTCATGCCCAACTGAGCCTGGCTTCTCTTAAGGTTTTTAATCCTTCACTTTGGTCAATTGGTGAAGTTTGCTCCTCCACTGTCGCCACTGGCTTGCTCGGTTTGAGACTTGTGGAGCTGCACATCAACAGATTTGCTCTTCAGTGTTTGGACTCTCAGCAGTGAAAATTAAACCACACTGAACTGAACTGAACTTCAACACTGAAAACTGAACTCACACTGTTTCAGTCAACTAGAACTTCAGTGTTCAGTTGCTTTGACAGTGTAGAAGTGCTGGAGAAATAAACGCGAACGGATTTGGATTGAATCATGCAGGATTTGAGCTCTATAAAAACTAATGAACAGACATCTTAATCATCAGCAGGAAGTCATCCAGTAGTTAAAAGTGAGAATTTGTACTTAAAGTCTTAACTAAAGTAACTAAAGTGTTACTGCGTCTGTTTTTAATATCTATATTCTGATGTTTACTTTATAATACTCAGAAACAGACAGACGTGAAGCACGAGCAGAAGCTGGATGTTCACACAATTATACTAAAAGACCTTTTACTTGATTAAATGTCTAAACTATCAATCAGATAACAGATGGCATGAGAAGTAGAGCGCATGTGTGTGTGTGTGTGTTTGTGTGTGTGTGTGTGTGTGTGTGTGTGTGTGTGTGTGTGTGTGTGTGTGTGTGTGTGTGTGTGTGTGAGAGAGAGAGATTTCTTTTGGTAAAGTATAAAAAAAAGTTAATTTTTTTGCTCTGCTTTTCATTTTTAAAGTCGCATGTGCAGGAGATTGGTGGTGATGATCCAGTTCCAGCTCTGAACTCAGAGTTAGGTGTGTGTGTGTGTGTGTGAGTGTGTGTGATGGGTGATTGTCGGCGGCGCACAGATGCACTAAAAGCTTCAGTATAGAAAGTAAAGCTGATAGAGTGACGCGTCGCTGCATCACAAACTCAGAGCAGAGACTCTGCCAACACATCCGTCATGTCAGTGAAGGACACACTGATACAACGCCCTGCCAGCTGGACACACACGGACACCTAAAGACACACACACAAACGGAAACATAGATACACACAAACTTACAAAGTCTCACACACACACACCTAAAGATACATGCAAACACACACACACATATTTACCTAGACACACACAAACTTACAAAGTCAGTCTTACACACAAACACACACACACCTAAACACACACACACAGAAACCTAAAGACAAACACAAAGAAACAGTCAGTCTCACACACATCCACACACACACACACACACACACACACACACACACACATCCGAAGACACATACAAACACCTGAAAAAAAGTGCAAACACACAATCAAGCACACACACGCACTTGAAAACATGCAAGCACAAACAAACCTAGAGACACACGTGCACACACACACACACACACACACACACACACACACACACATGAAG
>NC_133188.1:54577500-54600000 GCF_049306965.1 Danio rerio | reverse complement strand
ACACGTGCGCACACACACACACACACACACACCTAAAGATGCACATGCACAAACACACATATACACACCTGGAGACATGTGCACAAACACGCACACACACCTAAAGACACACGTGCACATACAGAACCACATACACACATACACAACTTGAAGACACATGTGCACAAACACACACACACACACACACACACACACACATCTAAAGACACACATGCGCAAACACACAGATATACACACCTGAAGACACACAGGCACATACACATACTTAGACACACATGGCATGCAAATTCAGACACACACACACACACACACACACACACCTGAAGAGATATGTGCACACACACACAAACAAACATCAGACACACATGCGCACATATACACCTAAAGACACACAAACATACGCAAAAGCAAACACGCATACACACATGATACACTGCCAACAGAACATGCTCTCAGTGTGTGTGTGTGTGTGTGTGTGTGTGTGTGTGTTCTGCAGATGTGTTGTCAGTACTCTTCAGCTCTGCATATGAATGAAAGCTCTTCAGCAGTCTGACAGACGTGGATCCTCCAGAGACTGGGTCTGAGGAGCTCCAGCTTTTCCTTCATCCAGTTCTCCTCGCTAAATGGACTTCGCAACTAAATTAAGAGGCTTTTCAATTTCACAGCTAGTCTCGGGGAGGAAATCTTCAACACATTTCAATCCATCAGGACGCCGGATAAACACAAGCTGCACGTCCAAAACACAACGGGAAACAAACACTCTTCTCTCGCTTTAGTGAGTTATTTACAGTGAACGAGCAGAGCATTCTCACTGCCGCTGTCAGGAGCTCAATAACAGCTCTTAAAGGGCCATGAAACCCCCTCGTTTCAGCAGGGTGTTTTCACACCTCTACTTTGGAAAAAGTCAGAAAAGTGGGCGTGTCCGGCTCTGTTTAAAGGGGAGTGTCGGAGGAAGAAAAGAGGCGTGGTGTGGGAGTGTCTATTTGGGCACGCATGAGTTTCAGAGTCAAAACACACACACACACACACACACACACACACACACACACACACACACACACACACACACACACACACACACACACACACACACACAAGGGAGAAAGTGACTGTGTTACATGGACATCTGTAGTCGAATTATTTGGCAAATGATTAAATGGTGGACTTTAACTGCAGTTTGGCTCTTTCATTCAGGGAATTCATTCATGTCCCTCACGACAAACGAGATATTTGATTCGAGGAGCTGCTGTAAGCGTGTATTTTACATGCAATGTTTGATACCGCACAGCGAATGAGAGAAAAAAAAACTCCCGGAATTTTCCCGGAAACTTAGATGCACACAGCAGGTAGCGTAAGAAAGCCGCGTGTGTTATTCCGGTCACAAAATGCGGTGAAAACCCTACACGAGGTTAAAGTTTGGTTGTGGTGCTAACATGTTTACACTCAGTGCAATAGTTAACTTAGTTCGATACGAAAAAATGAATAAACAAAGAGCACTGGTCGCTCACTTACCAAATCTGTAGAGACAGGACAATCACCAGCAACTAGAGCCACGTCTTTATTAAGAGGAGACTACAAGCGAATCCGGATCTCAGCGTTTGCAGATGAGAACAGCTCTCAGGTAAACAATAATCCTCCTTAGACACGTAAGTTATTGTCGTCGAGCGTCGCGTACACTGTTAATCCACACGTGACTCCAGATGAGCTCTCACAGAGAGAAAATGAAAACAAAACTTCACTGCAGCAAACTATAAAAGCAACACTTCACGCTTGTTTTGCCAACACAACGTGGCGTCTCTGTCGTCTAAACACTGTGACAGTAATGAATATTAATGAAGTTGCACAATAGAGCGCGCTGATTGGTTTGAACCAAGCCTTACTCATGCATTAATGCATCACACTGTAAGACGTAATGAGACACACTCTGGCACAGGCGTCCAGTCTGCACGCTGGAATACACGCTATTATGTCATGACCGTGACGCAGCTTCAAAAATTCGTTTCAAACCGGAAGTACGAATTTGCTTGAAATAACACAAAAACAACCAATTTACACTTTTCAGTGAGATATAGGTGTCCTAATAGTGTTTTTAGCAGTGTGGGACACATATACGACTGTCAACAGCTCAAACACATGTGTTTTGGTGTTTCGTGAACCTTTAATACTGGAGGAGATCAGGGGTGTCGCTAGACCCCAGTAAATGCTTTGAGATATTATTTACTTCATAAGCAAATTGTTTATTATGAGCCTTTTAAGACTAATCCAGCTGCCGTGATCTGATGCGCTGTGCATTATGGAATGTGGAGGAAAAAATATTTGTTGACAGCGCTTTACCAACAGAGAGAGAGAGAAACATTACTTGATTAATCACTGGTAATATTTCTGGAAGATGGCCATCTTCAGCAACACACAAATATCTTTACAGATGAAAACAATTAAAGGATTAAAATGATCCAGAAATGATGATTTCCTACATCAATATAAACAGCACTGCCTCCATGCCTTCTCCACCTCGGGGGGCTTTTTCAGTTCATTTATGACGATCTGCATCTGTATAATGTTATTATTATTAGCAGTATTATTGATTATAAGCAGATTTATATTTGCTTTAATAAACACAAGTGTAGATGTGTCCAGCTGTGGGGTTTTGGAGACGTCTGCATCAGCATATGGGGTATAAGAACAGGACGTGTGTTTGGATATAACTCAGTTTTCTGACCACACTTCATTATTATTGTTCATTTATTCATCTGCTGGAGATCAGAACTGAATTTAGAAATAGTTTTGACACAAATCTTTGTGCTTAACAAAGGAAATTAAACATGTGGGCTAATGATGTGTTCAGAGGAGTGAGTTTCCACCGTTTCCTCACTCCACCAAAGTAAAGGAGTAAAGTAAAGAGAAAGTAAAGAGGCTGAATGGAGGAGGCTCGTTCTTTATCCTCGTGCTGCAGATGCTCTGTTTAACTGTTTTCTCGCTAGTGAAGCGTTCAGTTTTTACACATATAAAGTCGCCATTTAAATAGCAAATGCACCATTGAGTGACACAACTGACTCTTAAAGGGAATGAGAGACGAGACCCTGATTGGTTTAATGCAGGTTATGCTCAAAACACACCCAGAACTCATTAAGAGAATAAACACAACACTGTTAGACCGTGCGCCAGGGTGCAGAGCGCATTTATCCATCATTCAAGAGTTCACACTTAGTAAATGACTTACAAAAGCTTATTTGGCATGCTGTCCCGGGAGAGAGCCGTGAGCTAAAGGGATCCTCGAGTCCAAGGCTCTTTCCCTTTGTGGGGCGAGAGGAGATTGATCTAAAACTCCCCCGCAGCTAAGGCCAAGGTGAACTCCCTGAGAGCGAGACGACTAGTAAAAGAGACTTAGGTTTAAGAGGTCTGTAATGCAGAGCGTACCCCGGGGGAAACGTGCCGGCTCCACGCAGAGACACCAGAAGCTCAAGTAAGGAGCCAGAGCCAATGGAATTCCAGCTGGTTGCTGGGCCAACGAGCCACCTATTTTGGATAAAAGTGGAAGAAGGGGGAGGAGGGGGGTTTCTTTAAGACGAAGATAGTTGTAAGTGGAAAAGGAGGAGATCATAGACTGTAAAATATATGGACGTAGTATCCGAGACGTCACCTATAGGTTTCTAAAGAGCGCAAAAGAAGCCACAAGTAGGCGTGGCCAACCGTCGCCATTTTGTTCGCGCGTCATCACACCCACGGCGGGATACCAAACAAGGGCAAAGAGGCGGAGAGTGGGCGGAGCTACAGACACCTGCTGGCATTCAGCTTCAGACACACTTTACTTTGAGAGAACGCTTAATACTTTATCACCTGCGACTCGTTTGTATTCTGACCACTTGTGCTTGGTTGTACACTATATCAATAAAGTGTTTAGCCTTTTAAAAACACTGCTGTAATACACAGAGCCACTAAACATTGTTCTTATGACGTTTTTCAACAGAAGGAAAACGCGAATTACTTCCAAACACTTCAGATATAGTCTGTGTTAGTTAATGTAAGAATATTGATGAACTCCAGCATAACACTGTATGACAACGCTTCAGATGACTGATCTAGAGCCTACAGCTAATCAATCCGTCAGATTCTACAGAGCATTACAGCTCTAAATATAAATATAAACCATAAATAAAACCTTAAATAAAACAAATACATGTATAAAGATGGTATATAAGTATATAACTCTACTCACATGGGAAACGGAGGCCACGTGAATGGTTTGAGAGCACAATTAAGTGCACTCAGCATGCCATGCCATCTAATAATTGTAGGGAACAAGTCCAAAGGGCAGTCGACTGTGTAAAGCCACATAAAACAACACAGAAATACGATAAATATGCCGAGTTCAGTGGCTAATCTGCAGGATTCAGCTGAGGTGACGGCGACCAATGAGACCTAGCTGTCACTCAAGTGGTCACGCCCTTAATTATGCAAACTTAATATCACTTAATATAAAGGAAACGGATGAGTTATAAAAAAATCACCCCCTCACAGTTGTCATGAAGGGTAATATTAGCTTTATTAACCAACATCTTTTTTGTAGCAGGCTGTAAACACCTTTATTCTGCTGTAAAGTTGGCCATTCTAACAGTGGGCTCAATTGAAATTTGCTCTATTTTGGAGCCAGGAGCGGCCAGGACTAGCGGAATTTCGGAAGAATTGCAGTTTTAGTTTCTTCCGTATTGGCTTCCTGAGGGAGAGCGGGAGGTTGCCGCTTGGAGGAGATATATAGGAACTCGGGAGCTTTGATTGGAGGATTGTGATTAGCTAATATGTGCCAGCTGGGTTAATCATGAGCGCATACTCCTCTCGAAATTAGTTTAATAAATTAAACGTCACTTAAAATAGCAAAAGTGGATTCAGATACGAACTTTGTGCTTTTGAGCCATGCACTTTAGACTGCGCCTAGATTGTTTAAATAAAGCCCAATGTATCTCAATGAGACATTCATAATTAATTAAATAAATAAATAAATAAATAAATAAATAAATAAATAAATAAATAAATAAATAAAATAATTGGATGCACTGCATTTAACTGTATTTAAATCAACTAGATGCATTATGTTCATTTCACAATATGTATGTCTCAAGAAAAACAAAATATCACAATGTCAGATTTTTCAAAGATCGTGCAGCACTGGGCACACAGAATGATGTAAACATGGCATAAAAGGGAAATATTTATGAATAAGTTATGATTAAAAAATAATAAAAGTAAATACAAATAAAATAAATCGCTAACACAGCTAAGACACAAGAGTAAAATCACTCACAGGAGAAGCTGAAGATCGCAGGAAGAAAAAGACACCTTCCAACAAGAGTGTGACATTCAGACAGAGACGGGACACAGATTCACCTCCACAGAGAGCTGGAGCGTGTTTTGGGAGGTGTTTTGGGGTCGGACGGCCTCCTGTTCGGGGAGGAAACTGTTCTGTCTATAGCTGATGAAATCCTCCAACGTCCTCATTCATCAAACCCACAACACATATTAATTATCGTCCACCTTCAGCCAAACAGTAGAGGACAAAGCGCACATGCACACACACACATACACACACACACACCCACACACAGAGTGACCCCGAAAGTATTCCCACACTTAAAGCACGCCTGAATCTCATTGCATTTGATGACAGATTCAAATTTTCGGGGTAAAATTAAAGTGCGAGCGCTGATTGTCTGTGTTAAAGTCACCTTCAGCATGAAGGGGGTTCTGGGTCATTGCCATGCTGTAGTGCTGACTGTCATTCTGCTATCGGTATCAAGTTGCTTGATGCCAAACCTGATGTTTAAATTAGTCTAAATTAGTTATGACAATTTCTGAAATGATTTCCAGAACTGTTATAATAAAACCAAACTACTATCTTGAAATAAAATCAATATTAACTGAAATAAAATACATTAAAAAAATGTTGTTGTTTTTTTGTCATTCAATTTTCTTCAGCTTAGTCCATTTTTCATCAAGAATCGCCACAGTGGAATGAACCGCCAACTATTCCAGCATATGTTACACATAGCGGATGCCCTTCCAGCTGCAACCCAGTACTGGGAAACACCCATACACACTCATTAACTCACACACACACATTCATACACTACGGCCAATTTAGTTCATCAATTCCCCTATAGCGCATGTGTTTAGACTGTGGGGGAAACCGGAGCACCTGGAGGGACACACCAACACAGGGAGAACATGCAAACTCCATACAGAAATGCCAACTGACACAGCTGGGACTCGAACTAGCAACCTTCTTGCTGTGAGGCAACAGTGCTAACCACTGAGCCACCATGTCGCCCTATTTTCTATATGTAAAATCCAAATATGAATGTGCATGTCTTATGCAATTTGCATCTATTTGCCTGTATCAGATTTCACTTTTTGCTGTATATTAAACTACTCAAACCCCTCGGGAAAAAAGAGCAACCTGAATAACACCCTACTGAGCAACTACAGGCCAGTTTCAGTTAAAGGCCAAGAGTTCAGTCAGAGCAGGGTGAATCAGCCTTCAGCTACTAACAGCGCCCCCTGCTGGTGGAATCAGCTGCCAGAAATGATCAGATGTGCTCCACCATTAGACATGTTCACATCGAGACTGAACACACATCTGTTTAGCTGTGCCTTTACTGAATGAGCACTGTGCTGCGTCTCACAGATCACACTATTATGTCCTGCTCTTTTTCAAGTGTCGGTAATTTCCATTGTTTGTTAAATACATTCCCTGACAGTAAATATTATTAACTTATTGTAAAGTGTCAATAAATCAATAAATACTGTAATAAAGGCATTTTTCAGTGTAGTAAGGTGTCAACTAAATCAATAAATATTGTAATAAATGCATTTTTCAGTGTTGTAAAGTGTCAAAAAACCAATAAATACTGTAATAAATATACCTTTCAGTGTTGTAAAGTGTCAATAAATCAATAAGCACTATAATACATATACTTTTCAGGGTTGTAAAGTGTCAATAAGTCAATAAATACTGTAATAAATGCATTTTCAGTGTTGTAAAGTGTCAATAAATCAATAAATACTGTATTAAATGTGCTTTTCAGTGTTGTAAAGTGTCAATAAATCAATAAATACTGTATTAAATGTGCTTTTCAGTGTTGTAAAGTGTCAATAAGTCAATAAATACTGTAATAAATGTATTTTCAGTGTTGTAAAGTGTCAATAAATCAATAAATACTGTAATAAATGTATTTTCAGTGTTGTAAAGTGTCAATAAATCAATAAATACTGTATTAAATGTGCTTTTCAGTGTTGTAAAGTGTCAATAAATCAATAAATACTGTATTAAATGTGCTTTTCAGTGTTGTAAAGTGTCAATAAATCAATAAGCACTATAATAAATGTATTTTTCAGTGTTGTAAAGTGTCAATAAATCAATAAATACTATAATAAATATACTTTTCAGTGTTGTAAAGTGTCAATAAATACAATAAAAAATGTATTTTTCAGTGATGTAAAGTGTTAATAAATCAATAAATATTATAATAAATGTATTTTCTGTGTTGTAAAGTGTCAATAAATACTGTACTAAATGTACTTTTCAATCAGCTTCCAGAAATGATCAGATGTGCTCCAACATTGGGCACATTCACATTACTATTTTTTTTATGTTCTAAAACTTCTCTATTATTCTTGTTTTTATGTAAAGCACTTTGAATTACCACCATGTATAAAATGTGCTATATAAATAAACTTGCATTGCCCTACATTACTAATTTCATTTTGAAAAGTCTTACCTTACTGGCCCCAAATTCTTGAACATAACATATATATTTTTGCATGTTTGTTGACAGTTTGTAAAAACACTGGAAAAAGACAAACGACTGTAATAATAAATAACAAAAACTAATAATAAAGTGAACTGATTCTATCAACTGCAACACTGAATCTGTGCACTATGTTGTGCATCTTTCTTTAAATGAAATGACATCTGCTTTAATATGTTATTATCTGATGTAATGAGACATTCACAAAAACACCTCGCAAACACTTTCCTTTCTGATGCATTGAAACAGGAAATTGTTTTTCGCCCTTTATCGCATTCACAATGTCCCATGCTAAAAACAAGACATCAGTATTGTCAGCTTTAAATGCACATATTGGATACGGAATGAGCTGGAAGGCATATTTATGAGCTCAATGCTAACAAGCAAAGAGGAAAATACACAAAGCAGCAGGGTTTAACCAATCTCAACAATCTACACACTAAACAGCAGGCCTTAAAAACTCAACACTGAAATCACTGCCTTAATTTGGTCAGATTTACTAAACAATGCCCTGACAAAATGAGCTAGATCTTGTAAACATGTGCTAAAATGTGTTCAAAATCACACTAAGATGACAGGCTGACAAAATATAACAGTACATATTCACTGGCCACTTTATTAGGTACACCTGCCCAACTGCTTGCTAACGCAAATTTCTAATCAGCCAGTAACATGGCAGCAGCTCAATGCAATTAGCATGTAGCATGGTCGAGATGATCTGCTGCAGTTCAAAGCGAGCATCAGAATGGGGGAGAAAGTGGATTTAAGTGACTTGGAACGTGGCATGGTTGTTGCTGCCAGACGGGCTGATCTGAGTATTTCAGAAACTGCTGATTTGGGATTTTCACAGACAACCAGCTTCATTCACAGGGTGGCAGGGCACACCTTTATAGACAGGGTAAAAAGCTCTGTCACCCGGGAGGAACTCGTAGTAGAGCCGTTGCTCCTCCACATCAAGAGAAGTTTATTTATTTATTTATTTATTTATTTATTTATTTATTTATTTATTTATTTATTTGATTATTTAATTGTTTTAATTTATATAAATTATTGTTTGAATTTAATTTAATTTAATTTAATTTAATTTAATTTAATTTAATTTAATTTAATTTAATTTAATTTAATTTAATTTCATTTCATTTAATTTTATTTTATTTTATTTTATTTTATTTTATTTTATTTTATTTGTTCGTTAATTCCAGAAATATGGTGAAAAATGTCCTCGCTCTGTTAAACATTACTTGGTAAATATGTGAAAAATAATTTTAAATAAATGCTAAACTAAATCTAATGTAAAACACTATTGGTAGCATTAATAGTATCATATTGATTCACTGAATTTCCTCCAGGATTTTTTTTTCCCTCAGTCCACGATCACATGCCAAGAAACATTACTGTGCAATTCAAACTTGTTAGCCGCTAATTACCATCTTATGGAAGCCGATTCGTCTTCAGCGAGGCACTGGATGAATTTGCATAAGTGCTGGGATGTAATTGGTATAATTTGAGCATGTTCCGTTATTACCTTCCCTTAATCATTCTGTAATGTGACAAAGCCATCCCCGCCCATAGAGGAGATCATGAACTAAAGTTGGCGATCGCAGGATCTCGGAGTAACCTTGTCAACTGCAGACGCTGGATGATTAGCTGGTCCTGCCAAAAACACCACGCTCATTTATCACAAACAAGACCAAACACATTCATCCTTCAGAAAACTGCAGACGGAGGCGGCAGAAATCCAACACGATACAAATGCTCAACTACCCAGTGGGCACCTTGATGTCAAAAATACATCAAAAAACATGTAAAAAATGCAAATGTATTCGATGTCAAAACCTTGACATCCACTTGACATCAACACACGGATGCTCGTTTGACCACCAAAATAACACCAAAAAAGGATCATAACGTTTCATCTATCTGAAAGCTTACAAATGACAAGTTCAAACTGGCTTTTGTGTCCCTACAATGCATGTAAACCAGCTTTATGTCAAAATGACAACACTTAAAAAACTGCAAAATCAATTTAATGTCAAAACCTTGACGTCTATTTGACATCCACACATAAAAACTCATTTAACCACCAAAATAACAACACAAAAACTATTATAAGAAAATGTGTGTTCATCTGAAAGCTTCAACTACAAATGTACATTTGATTTTGTTTCCCTACAATGCATGTTCACCAGCTTGATGTTAAAACGACAGAAAAACATGCAAAAAATGCAAATGTATTTAATGTCAAAACCTTAATGTCTATTTGACATCCACAATTGATGCATTTTGACCAACAAAATAACACTGGCAATGTCAATGACTCTAAATGCATTACCTTGATGTTAAAACAACATCAGAAAGCATGTCAAAAAACACATTAAAAATGCAAATCAATTTGATGTCAAAACCTTGATGTCTATTTTACATCCAAAAATGTATGCTTTTTTACCATTAAAATAACAATGTCAATGTCCCTGCAGTGCTTGTAAACTATCTTGTCGTCAGAACAGTGTCAAAGAACACATAAAACATGATCATCGTTTTTAAGTCAAACCTTTGATGTCCATTTGATATCCATACATTGATGCTCTTTTGACTATACAAAAAACGACAAAGTATTAAATAAAAGGAACGCTGTTTTGAAAGCCTATAAATTACAGATTTACGCTGGATTTTGTGTGCCTACAATGCATGTAAACCAGTCTGATGTCAAAATTACATCAAAAACACATTAAAAATGGCAATACATTTAATATCAAAAGCTTGACGTTCATTTCACATCCACACATTGATGCTTTTTTGACCACCAAAATAATGACAACAACTATTATAATATAAGAAATGTTGTATTCATCTGAAAGCCTACAAATGACAAATGTACATGATTCTATATGCCTACATTGCCAATAAATTACCTTGATCTCAAAACAACATCAAAAACACGTCAAAAATGCAAATCAATTTGATGTCAAAACCTTGACGTCCATTTCACATCCCAACACTGATGCTCTTTTGACCACAAAAATAGTTTAATTCTATAATTTTGCTTCATGTGAAAGCTTCAATTACAGATTTATATTGTTTTTGTATCCCTATAATGCATGTAAAACTGATGAGTACAACCCTAAAAACAACATCCAAAAATGCAAGTCCATTTAATGTTAAAACCTTGACATCTATTTAACATCCAAACATTAATGCTTTTCTGACCACCAAAATGTCAATGCCAATGTCCCTAGAATGCATGTAAATCACCTTGATGTCAAAACAACATCTGAAACCATGTCAAAAACACAAAAATATGCACGTCTATCTGATGTCAAAACCTTGACGTCCATTTGACATCCACACATTGATGCTTTTTTGACTTCCAAAATAACAACACAAAAAATATAACATAAGAAACATTGTTTTCATCTGAAACCCTTCAAATGATAAATTTACATGATTCTGTATACCTACATTGCCAGTAAATTACCTTCATCTCAAAACAACATAAAAAACACGTCAAAAATGCAAATCAATTTGATGTCAAAACCTTGACGTCCATTTCACATCCCAACACTGATGCTCTTTTGACCACAAAAATAGTTTAATTCTATAATTTTGCTTCATGTGAAAGCTTCAATTACAGATTTACATTGTTTTTGTATCCCTATAATGCATGAAAACCAGCCTGATAAGTACAACCCTAAAAACAACATCCAAAAATGCAAATCAATTTAATGTTAAAACCTTGACATCTATTTGACATCCACACATTGATACTTTTCTGACCACCAAAATGTCAATGCCAATGTCCCTAGAATGCACGTAAATCACCTTGATGTCAAAACAACATTCGAAACCATGTCAAACACAGAACTATGCACATCTATCTGATGTCAAAACCTTGACCCCCATTTGACATCCACACATTGATGCTTTTTTGACCACCAAAATAATGACAAAAACTATTGTAACATAAGAAACATTGTATTCATCCAAAAGCTTTAATTACAAATTTACACTGGATTATGTGTCCCCAAAATGCATGTAAACCAGTCTGATGTCAAAATGACATCAAAAACACATTAAAAATGGCAATAAATCTAATATCAAAAGCTTGACGTCAATTTAACATCCACACATTGATGATATTTTGACCACCAAAATTACAACACAAAAACTATTATAATATAAGAAACATTGTCATGATGACAAATTTACATGATTCTATATGCCTACATTGCCAGTAAATTACCTTGATCTCAAAACAACATCAAAAACACGTCAAAAATGCAAATCAATTTGATGTCAAGACCTTGACGTCCATTTCACATCCCAACACTGATGCTCTTTTGACCACAACAATAGTTTAATTCTATAATTTTGCTTCATGTGAAAGCTTCAATTGCAGATTTACATTGTTTTTGTATCCCTATAATGCATGTAAAACAGCCTGATAAGTACAAACCTAAAAACAACATCCAAAAATGCAAGTCCATTTAATGTTAAAACCTTGACATCTAATTGACATCCAAACATTAATACTTTTCTGACCATCAAAATGTCAATGCCAATGTCCCTAGAATGCATGTAAAACACCTTGATGTCAAACAACATCTGAAACCATGTCAAAAACACAAAAATATGCACGTCTATCTGATGTCAAAACCTTGACGTCCATTTAACATCCACACATTGATGCTTTTTTGACTGCCAAAATAACAACACAAAAAATATAACATAAGAAACATTGTTTTCATCTGAAACCCTTCAAATGATAAATTGACATGATTCTGTATACCTACATTGCCAGTAAATTACCTTGATCTCAAAACAACATCAAAAACACGTCAAAAATGCAAGTCCATTTAATGTTAAAACCTTGACATCTATTTAACATCCAAACATTAATGCTTTTCTGACCACCAAAATGTCAATGCCAATGCATGCAAATCACCTTGATATCAAACAACATCCGAAACCATGTCAAAAACACAAAAATATGCACGTCGATCTGATGTCAAAAGCTTGACGTCCATTTGACATCCACACATTGATGCTTTTTTGACCACCAAAATAATGAGAACAACTATTATAATATTTGAAATGTTGTATTCATCTGAAAGCCCACAAATATACTTGATTTGAAACATCAAATTTACATCTAATTGTGTTTTAAAAAATATAAATATAATTTTTTAAAGGAGAGTGCTGTATTCTATTTTGACAAGTTTTTTGATCCCCATGATAAAGCTCGTACACACCGGGACGCTTTTCGTTTGTGTTTATCGTCAGCGTTGACGAGACGTTTTTCCGCATTCAAACCCAAGCGCTTTTCACTGGCGCAAAAATCCCTCCTTGACGTTAGATGGCGCTACACAACTATAAGCTTCTGACACCCGCTTGTAACACAGAAGAAGAAGAAGAGAGGAAGTTCACAAGCATGTTGTTAGTTACTAGTGACTCGAACAAGCATAGATGGTTCAAGTAGCAGTGATGAAGAAATGATTATTGTTCACCAGTGCAATAAGAAGCTCCACGTTCACATCGCCTCTGGGCATCTTCTTCAATGTGCGCTCGCACTGACAGTTTTGCGCTCGAGCGCCTCCAAGTGCTGTAGACTGTAACTTCAGCAGCTCTGTGCACATGAGCAAAAGTGCCAACCTGATTGGTGGAGAAGGTTAACGCGGCTCGTCAGATAAAAAACACAAGCATGACGCTTTTGCGCCTGGCGTTTTGCCTGTTGGTGTGCACAATCACTTTGACGCCCTTTATATAGTCACGAGGAGTTAAACGATGATGGAAAACGTGAGCAAAAAATGCCTCGGTGTGCACGGGCCTTTACATGATTATTTGATGTCATTTTGACATATATGTAGATGATTGTCATCAAATTGATTTGCATTGTTGCTGTGGTTTGTAAATGCTTCATGATGTTGTATTTTGATGTTGGTTTGACATCAGGGTGCCCGCTGGGTAGAGCACTTGGGCCGTGATAAAAGCACCATTATCATCTCAACACCGGCAAAGGCAAATGTTCTTTCACCTAATTAAACATGAGAAGGAATGACTCCCAGGACACAAAAGAGGGATTCGACCAAGTGTGGAAATGCTTTGTGCCAGAGATACTGCATTGTACAATAATAATAATAATTATTAAATAGCCACAATATTATGTGATAAAAGGCGACGCAGTGGCGCAGTAGGTAGTGCTGTTGCTTCACAGCAAGAAGGTCACTGGTTCGAGCCTCGGCTGGGTCAGTTGGACTTTCTGTGTGGAGTTTGCATGTTCTCTATGCGTTGGCGTGGGTTTCCTCCTGGTGCTCCGGTTTCCACCACAGTCCACTGATGAATTGTGTAGGCTAAATAGTCCGTAGTGTATGAGTGTGTGTGTGAATGAGTGTGTGCTTCCTAAAGATGGGTTGCAGCTTGAAGGGCATCAGCTGCGTAAAAACGTGCTGGATTGGAGGTTCATTCCACTGTGGCGACCCCGGATTAATAGAGGCACTAAGCCGACAAGAAAATGAATGAATGAATTTATGATAACATAAATAAGGCCACAAAAGCCTGAAGCCCTATTTATACTTTCGCCTGGTGCCGCATCGCACACCTCTGCTGACGCCCCATTCACACGAAGCTTTAGCGTCAACGCCTGACTCAAGGCGTGTCTGAAGTTGGGGCTGACGCAATCGTCATAGTAGCGTCAGCCAATGAAATTCAGTCAGCAATAGGCCATTGTCGAGCTGGTTTATTTGCATACAGCGATCTGATTGGCTGACGCTTTCGTCGGCGCTTGAAAAGTCGAGCTAGTCCCAACTTCTGCAGCGAGCAACTCCTCTAAAGCGGCGCCGACGGATCCACAATGCAGTACGGCAATGCCTGTGTGTTTGTATATGCATGCTTGTGAGTGTCTGTATGCATGTGTGTGTGTGTACTGTATCTTGTATCCATCACGTCATGGGACCAAATGTTCCCACAAGTATAGAAAAACCAGTAAGTTTACTTTGTGTTTTTTTTTTCTTTTTTTGCCGGGTTCTTTTGGTCTCCATGAGAAAAACAGCCCAAAAACCACACAGAATTAAGTATTTCTAAAATATAAAGATGAAGATTGTTCTCTGTGAGGGTTGAGTTCAGTGTGAGAGAATATCAAGCCTGCACATCATCACCTCTATTAGAAGTCCCCATAAAGATATCTGTACAAGTGTGTGTGTGTGTGTGTGTGTGTGTGTGTGTGTCAGAACTACAATCACAATCCAAATGCGAATTGCAAGTGAACTGGAGCAGTTGTGCCGTGGTAAAAGCCCCATTATGATCTGAGCGCAGGCGAAGGCAAATGTTCTTTCACTTAATTAAACATAAGAAGAAGAAATGACTTGCAGGACACACAAGTGCTACTCAACCGAGTGTGCAAACGGAGATACTTCATTGATCTTCATTAGCTGGATTAGAGTTTTAATGGGGCTTCAGGGCGTAAGAGCGGGACACAGACTCCATTACGAGGACAACTTTAGCGGATCGAGACACTGACCTTCAGAAATGACAACAAACTGATGAGTGTGCCAGACTGAGAGTGACGGATATAAAGCATACGCTCACCTTCAGACATCATTTACGTGCACATCAATGACCAGAAAACTCGAAATGATCTGACAGATGGTGCGCTGAAGCACAAAAATACATCTGGAAAATCTAGAGTATCATATTTGATGCTAATTGAAGTGATGGAAGTAGTGTTCGTGAGGCCAGCAGGGGGCGCTCAACGTGTGGTCTATGTGAGTCCTAATGCCCCAGTATAGTGAAGGGGACACTAGTATCAGTGAGGGCAGCAGTCTTTCGGATGAGACGTTAAACCGAGCTTTAAGATTCTCTGTGGCCATAAAGTTCATTAATAGAGTACATATTTGATACCATTTTGATTTATGACATTTTTACCAACGCTCCATGCACTTACTATTGCAACTATCATTAATTATGCATAATTACATCTAACAAACCTTAAACACAAAGTCTAACCCCACCATATACTGTAGTAAGCACATGCAACTAATTAATATTAATATTACTGTTAATAGTTTAATTAAATTCATAAACTGACTGACTACAAAAGTACTTTTACTGTGAATCAAATATTATCATACATTTATTTTTAATTGTATGTTAAACACATTAACTGACTTCACTAGTACAATCTTTTTGTAGTGTCAATAATTTCCAATGTTAAATACATCAACTGTCAGTATAAACTTATTGTAGTGTCAATAAATCAATAAATGCTGTAATTAATATACTTTTCAGTGTAGTAAAGTGTTTATTAAACAATAAATACCGTAATATTTTTTTTCAGTGTTTAAGGTCTCAATAAATCAATAAATACTGTAATAAATGCATTTTTCAGTGTTGTCAAGTGTTAATAAATACAGTAATATATGCATTTTTCAGTGCTGTAAAGTGTCAATAAATACTGTAATAAATGCATTTTTCAGTGCTGTAAATTGTCAATAAATACTGTAATAAATGCATTTTTCAGTGCTGTAAAGTGTTAATAAATCAATAAATACTGTAATAAACATACTTTTCAGTGTTGTAAAGTGTCAATAAATCAATAAACACTGCAATAAATGTACTTTTCAGTGTAGTAAAGTGTTAATAAATCAATAAATACTTTAATAAATGCATTTTTCAGTGTTGTCAAGTGTCAATAAATCAAATAATATTGTAATAAATGCATTTTTTGGTGTCGTAAAGTGTCATTAAATCAATAAACACTGTAGTAAATTTATATTTTAGTGTTTAAGGTCTCACGTCAATAAATACTGTAATAAATGTATTTTTCAGTGTTGTAAAGTGTCAATAAATCAATAAATAATGTAATAAATGCATTTTTCAGTGTTTAAGGTCTCAATAAATCAATAAATACTATAATAAATGCATTTTCAGTGTTTAAGGTCTCAGTGAATCAATAAATACTGTAATAAATGCATTTTTCAGTGTTTAAGGTCTCAAAAAAATCAATAAATACTGTAATAAATGCATTTTTCAGTGTTTAAGGTCTCAATAAATCAATAAATGCTGTAATAAATGCATTTTTCAGTGTTTAAGGTCTCAATAAATCAATAAATACTGTAATAAATGCATTTTTCAGTGTTTAAGGTCTCAATGAATCAATGAATACTGTAATAAATGCATTTTTCAGTGTTTAAGGTCTCAATAAATCAATAAATGCTGTAATAAATGCATTTTTCAGTGTTTAAGGTCTCAATAAATCAATAAATACTGTAATAAATGCATTTTTCAGTGTTTAAGGTCTCAATAAATACTGTAATAAATGCATTTTTCAGTGTTTAAGGTCTCAATAAATCAATGAATACTGTAATAAATGCATTTTTCAGTGTTTAAGGTCTCAATAAATCAATAAATGCTGTAATAAATGCATTTTTCAGTGTTTAAGGTCTCAATGAATCAATGAATACTGTAATAAATGCATTTTTCAGTGTTTAAGGTCTCAATAAATCAATAAATGCTGTAATAAATGCATTTTTCAGTGTTTAAGGTCTCAATAAATCAATAAATACTGTAATAAATGCATTTTTCAGTGTTTAAGGTCTCAATAAATACTGTAATAAATGCATTTTTCAGTGTTTAAGGTCTCAATAAATCAATGAATACTGTAATTAATGCATTTTTCAGTGTTTAAGGTCTCAATAAATCAATAAATGCTGTAATAAATGCATTTTTCAGTGTTTAAGGTCTCAATAAATCAATAAATACTGTAATAAATGCATTTTTCAGTGTTTAAGGTCTCAATGAATCAATGAATACTGTAATAAATGCATTTTTCAGTGTTTAAGGTCTCAATAAATCAATAAATACTGTAATAAATGCATTTTTCAGTGTTTAAGGTCTCAATAAATACTGTAATAAATGCATTTTTCAGTGTTTAAGGTCTCAATAAATCAATGAATACTGTAATAAATGCATTTTTCAGTGTTTAAGGTCTCAATAAATCAATAAATACTGTAATAAATGCATTTTTCAGTGTTTAAGGTCTCAATGAATCAATAAATGCTGTAATAAATGCATTTTTCAGTGTTTAAGGTCTCAATGAATCAATGAATACTGTAATAAATGCATTTTTCAGTGTTTAAGGTCTCAATAAATCAATAAATGCTGTAATAAATGCATTTTTCAGTGTTTAAGGTCTCAATAAATCAATAAATACTGTAATAAATGCATTTTTCAGTGTTTAAGGTCTCAGTGAATCAATGAATACTGTAATAAAGGCATTTTTCAGTGTTTGTTAAATACATTAACCAACTTTAACTAATATATTCATTCATTTATTCATTTTCTTTTCGACTTAGTCTCTTTATTAACCCTGGGTCGCCACAGCGGAATGACCCACCACCTTATCCAGCATATGTTGTACACAGCGGATGCCCTTCCAGCCGCAACTAAACTAATACATCATTATTGTAAAAGTTACAGATGTTTTTATAGCCTCACTATAGTATACTATATGCCATATTATAAACAATACTCCTGTATAAGTCTATATTTGCATAGGATAAGTTTAGACTTAATTGTATCAGAATTGATCAAGTTTAGTCAACTTCTCCAATAAAAAAATACAGATTTCATGCAGTCAGTCTGGAGTCGGATCCACTTTGTATGTGTATAACCTTGAGATCTGCAGTATTCGTTGCTTTCGAACAAAACCCGAAAGCCTCATTTATTTGTATGAATAGATTCTCAAACGCTCGACATGCTCTCTGCCCTTCCGCTTCACATAAACATCTTAAAATAGAGATTTTTTGACAGCGGGAGTGGCAGGACGTGTCTTTTTTTCGTCTCGTGTGAAGTGGGCTTTTGACAAGATCATGCAAATGAACTGAAAGGCCACGACAGCGAGTTCAGAGATGAAGAAGAGACTGTTTTCAGAGGAGCTTCACACTGTCCATCACTTTAACGACACTTTACTGTGCGTTTGACTCCTGTTTGCTGAAGTCAAGCATCTGCTGCTGTCTCTTACTCTGCACAACAACAAATCTAAGAAAAAAAGGCATGTTTGTAGCGTATTTATGTACATTATCTGGCATTGTTAAGCACTTTGGTCAAGTATAGTTGTTTTTAAATGTGTTATAAATACAAATTTTATTGAGTTGTTTTTTTTGCATTTATACAACAGTTGGGATTCAGATCCGGCACAGAGGGAGCATGTAAAGGCTGAACAGGAGAGGTGCCAGAATCGAGCCTTGTGGGACTCCACATGTCATGGGTGTCCATCTTGACCTATGGTCACCTATACTGACAAGGTAACCTCTTCCTTCAAGGTAAGATCTAAACCATTTGAGGACCCTTCCAGCTGCAACCCATAACTGGAAAACATCCATACACACTCATTCACACTCTGGACAATTTAGCCTACCCAATTCACCTGTTCTGCATGTCTTTGGACTGATGGGGAAACCGGAGCACCCGGAGAAAACCCACACGAACGCTGGGAGAACATGCAAACTCCACACAGAAACGCCAACTGACTCAGCCGAGGCTCTGGTGGGACACTAAGCCAACGCACGCCTCCAACTAGTGCCGATATACAGCCATATTACACTGCTACTCATGTGATATTGCTCATTTATAAAGTACGTAATTGCTAACATTTAAAATTTATGGTGACGTATGTATAAAAACGAAGGTTTGATTAAATGAGGGATTGTTTGGATATTCCTAATGTAATGGCTAATGAACAGACGGCTGCTTCTCACTCAGGGCTGCTGTTTATGCTAATGAGGGAAAGATGGTCACTAATGGGCGGGGCTTTCCCCCTATGATGACACATACAAATGGAGAATGTCAATCAAAGTGTTCCTGCAGACTCTTGTGATTATTAAAAACACAATTGATTCATGTTTATCATTAGAGGCTGGTTATACTCACACTCTGCTCAAACATAATTGTTTTAAACCTCTTATAAAAGAGCAGAATAGCTCCCTTTTAAAGAAACTATCCCCTTTGCTCAGTCCACTTGCATGAACTATAGGAGACAGAAGGACAGCGAGATGACGAAAGCTACAGTGTAAATCTGTTATAAATTAGATTGTTTTGTTTTTACTGTAATAAGTGCATAATAAAATGTAACAATAATACTGTATAAGTTAATATAAAGCAGTGTTTTCTAGTCATTTTTCAACATTATTAAAGAAATGAGGACATTACCCATGGTAAATTACCCCATCTATATTTGCCTTCAGCCCACTAGCCACAATCAAGTTTAGTTTTTGGCCCTCTATAAGAAAAAGTGGTATCACTTTGTTGATGGTCCATTTGTTGAATTTAAGTTAACATTGCGTCTACACATCAACTAATTCTCATATGATTATAAGTAGATGTTTAGGCTGGGGTAAGCGTTGACATGTACGTGCAAAGTTTCTTATAGTCAGTTAAATGTCTGATAAAGGAGCAGCGTCAGCAGATATTAAGCAGACAGTCTACTGATACTCAAATGCCCATCTAAACGTTACTGAGGGTGCGTTCACACCTGTGAATCGATTCAGTTGATCCGAAACAGAGATTACAATTGTTACAGTGTTGCTCTTTGCTCTTGGAGCGGTTCGCTTTCACACTGCAAAGTTTCTAATCGGACCAAAAGAGCTAAAACAAGTCACGTGCGAGTAAACTCTCCTCACATTGGTCAGAGTGTCAGGGTTTATTTTGCAGCGTCCCGCTCAGCTGTCAGGAGAGGTGGTGGTTTGGTGGTTATTGACAGAGTGCACGCGTGACGTGTCTGAGGAGAGATGCGGAGGGGAGGGGTGAGAAGGGTGCGCGACGATGCCTATTTGAGGACCGGGAGGGAGACGCGAGATTACCGGGAGATCATCACTCGTTTGCGGGCATCCGGAGACTCACGAAACTTCCCGCCATACTCATAATTCTCTCTTCATATAGCCGTAAGCCTATTACATATCCATAAAACACTGTAATATAACCGCGCTCAGATCGGATCGCTTTCTCACTGCAATCGAACCGCTCCAGGGTTTGTTTCAATCGAGCCGAGACCACCTCACTCAGGCGGTCTCGGAGCGATTACTTTGGCGCGGAACAGAGCGCGATTGCCCTGTTCACATATGCCAAACGAACCGCGCTAACTGGGCAAACGAGACACGTGCAAACAAAAGTGTAGGTGTGAAAGCACCCTGAAAATGTTTGGCCACTCCTGCTCTAATGGCTAATGGACAGGCGGCTGCTTCTCACTCAGGGCTGCTGTTTATGCTAATGAGGGAAAGATGGGCACTAATGGGCGGAGCTTCCCCCATGATGACACGTACAAATGGAGAATGTCAATCAAAGTGTTCCTGCAGACTGTTGTGAATATTAAAAACACAATTGATTCATGTTTATCATTAGAGGCTGGTTATACTCACACTCTGCTCAAACACACTTGTGTTTAAACCCCTTATAAAAGAGCATAAGAAAAGAAACTGTCCCCTTTGCTCAGTCCGCTTGCATGAATTCTAGGAGACAGAAGGACAGAGAGATGACGAAAGCTACACATTCCAGCATTTATCAGTCTCCCAGCAGAAACTGAGTGGCCGGAGCGTTTCTCCTGACAGGACGCTTTATATTAACGCAGGCTCAATGGTGAAATCCTCCAGAGAAGTCCAGCATGATTGTCTGTCAGAGCGCCCGCCGTCAGCCTGTCACCGCCGCCGACTTTGACGGATTGCTGCGTTATGGAAAAATTGTAGGAAAATCAATGCATGTTAATACGAGGCGAGTGGCATAACTAAAGCAGAAGCCGCCCGCCGGGACCTCGCTTCTGATTAGTTATTGTGGAGAAAAAGCCAATATATTTTTAAGCCCGACAGTTAATTTGCACCTCTGTAGAAAATAATTTTACAATCAGTTTCTTTTTTTTCTTCCCCTCAGCCTGAAATTGTGTTTTCCATTATTAAAGTGCATGTCGTGTGGGTGTGTGTGTGTTTGTGTGCTAATGTGCATGTATGAGTGTGCGTGAAAATGCGTTAATGGATGAAATCTCAGAAGTTATTTTGCGAGAACACAATAACCTGAGCACTTTAAATCGCACAAACAAACCCGAGCTGAGCGCTACATACACACGATGGAATTACTGTGTTCAACACACGACTCTGCTGCTCGGCGGTGGAATATGAAGCAGAATCAGCGCTGATTTATATCTTATAAAAGGCAGAATTCGATCAGAATCCCATCATGCTGCATTTGTGCGCTTCTGAGCGAGGTCAAATTACTCTAATCATGTTCATAACCTCTGAGCACGTACGGGATCTGCAATAATTGCTTCTAAACATTCATATATGCCAAGATAAACCGTGTGCTCCTCGTATTTAAATATTAACACAGGAAGTGAAAGGTGAGACATTTCACTAAGACCCAGCAGGGTTACAGATGGAAGCAGACTTTTACAGTTAAAAAGGAGATATACAATAAGCTGCAAACAACTAGGCACAATGTTCAGTGGATGCTATGGTGTGGCTACATGTTGCTTTGTGCAGTTGCTAGAGATTTGCTATGCAGTGGCCAGAGTGTTAAGTGGTCACCAGTGCAGTGGTGCCAACTATTTCCAATAAAAAGTAGCTAAAGCCCGCCTGAAAAGTTGCTAAATGTTGCCATATGACGTCACGCACTAATTTGCATATCAGTTACGTCATCACATAATATCTGGCAAGCATAAGCC
>NC_133188.1:54565000-54572500 GCF_049306965.1 Danio rerio | reverse complement strand
TCATGCAATTTTACAGTACAAAATAAAATTGTATTGAATAATATATCATATAATTATGCTGAATAGAGCAGTGTAGAATAGAATTGTTTTTAAATTAAACAGTGTTGTATAAAATTATACAGAATAGTTGAATTTAAATAAAATTGTGTTCCATGGGATTGTATTGAACAGAACTGTATTGAGCAGTATTGTATTGAATTGCATATAATTGAATTGTACTGAATGGCATAGAATAGAATTGTGTTGAATGATACAGTTTAGAACAGAATTGTACTCAACAGTACTGTATACAATTGTACAGAATGGTGTAAAATAGAATTGTATTGCAGCCCTGAATTGTAAAACATTTAATTGTGTTGAATAG
Source organism: Danio rerio (assembly GCF_049306965.1). NCBI lineage: Eukaryota > Metazoa > Chordata > Actinopteri > Cypriniformes > Danionidae > Danio > Danio rerio. The sequence goes on along the minus strand of NC_133188.1, from coordinate 54,572,136 downwards.
AATAAAATAGAGTTGTGTTGTGTTGAATGAAGCCGTGGAGAATAGAACTGTATAGAACAGCATTGTATAAAGTAGAACAGAATAGTATTGAACAGAATTGTTATTCATATAATTCCATTGCGTTGGATTGCATAGAACAGAACTGAATCAGAACAGTATCGAATGCAATTACATATAACAGAATTGTGAATAGTATAGAATAGGACTATGTTGTATTGGACTATGTATAATAGAATTGCATAGAACAGAATAGAATGGTAGTGAAGAGTATGGTAAAGAGTTACCGTTGTTTTGTCGTAGAGTGTGTGATTGTCCAGTAGTTTTCCTCTCTCCAGTCTGGCGAAGCGTCTCAGGTCTCGCTCAAACAGCTGCAGGGAAAACAGAAAATAAACTTTATAAACTGACATTTCAGATATTTTACTTCTATTTCTACTTCTTTGTACACACAATAGTCATCATCATGATCATTTATGCCATACAGAAAAAAAAAAAAAAAAAGTTTTTTTTATTCGGCATGCGGTTTCTCATTAAAACTCCTCTCTCCTATCAGTCCACACTCACAGCCAGTAGCTCAGAGTTTGTCCAGTCAGTAAAGTTTATAGCAGTGTTTTCATGTCCTTTATGGAATAATACATTAAAATAGAAGTAAAATAACATTTGTGACGCATTTATTTCAAAAAACATTGTTTTGCATTTTGTGATTTTTTTTTCAGTTGAGTAAAATACTACTATGTTTTCTTTTCAAATATTTTATCATTGAGGATTCCAAAACAAACAGTGAAAAAATCTTGTCTCATTCTCTCATTCTCTTCACACGCCTAGTAATAATGATTTTAAAAATGTGTATAATATAACATAATATAACAGTGGTAAAAGTCAAATAAAATGAAATGAATAAAAAACTACTAATATTAACTACTAATATTAATAAAAGGTAAAAATATCGCTATAAAAAGTAAAAATGTGTAAAATATTTTAGTTAAAAACTACTTTTATTATAATAAAACAGTTCGATAGATTTCTATTCAATAACAGAAGAGAACAATAGAATAGAACAGAACAGAATAGAACAGATTGTAATAGAATAGAACAAAATAAAATACAACAATGTAATCAAACAGAACAGAATAGAAAAGAACAGAATGTAATAGAGTACAATAGAACAGAATAGAAAAGAATAATGTAATAAAACAGAACAGAATAGAATAGAACAGAATGTAATAGAACAATAGAATAGAACAAAATATATTAGAGTGGAACAGAATACAATAGAACAGAACAGAAAATGTAACAGAATAGAAGATTAGAATAGAACATAATAGAACAGAATGTAATAGAACATAATAGAATAGAACAGAACCGAATAGAACAGAATATAATAGAACAGAAAAAAATAGAACATAATATATTAGAACAGAACGTAATAGAATAGAATTGAACAGAATAGAATGTAACAGAATAGAACAAAAGAATAGAATAGAACATGATAGAACAAAACATAATGGAATAGAATAGAAAAGAATAAAATAGAATAGAATAGAATAGAATAGAATAGAATAGAATAGAATAGAATAGAATAGAATAGAATAGAATAGAATAGAATAGGATAGAACATAATATATTAGAACAGAACAGAATGTAATAGAATAGAATTGAACAGAACAGAATGCAATAGAACATAACTGAAAATAGAATAGAATAGAATAGAATAGATTAGAACAGAACAGAGTAGAATAGAACAGAACAGAATGTAATAGAATAGAATAGAATAGAATAGAATAGAATAGAATAGAATAGAATGTAATGGAACAATACAGAACAGAACAGAATAGAACAGAATGCAATAGAACATAATAGAATAGAACAGAACATAATTTATATGAACAGAACAGAATGTAATAGAATATAATTAAATAGAACATAATGTAATAAAACAGAATAGAATAGAACATAATGTAATAGAACAGAATAGAAAAAAAGAGAACAGAACAGAATAAAAAACATACCTATTAATAAGCTTTCATAAGCACAAGACTCATCCTAAAGAGATGAAATGTATCAGATGGATGTTGATATTGATCCACAAACTGTTTGTGCTGTTTGAATAAATCCCATTATGCATTATAATATCAACACAGATCATTTATAACCAGAGGACTAATATTTCCAGCTCGTTCGCAAACAGATTAATCTAAAACAAAGGCATTAAACAGTAAAGAGTCTGCAGCTCAGCAATATGATGAGCTTTGTTATTTCTGCTTTATATTATATATTTCCCCTGAGTAAACAAAGCTGAATGAGCTTTAGAATAAACCTGTGCGTCCGTTTGCAGCATTAAGCATCATGTTTAATCTCATCCGAGACTCTTATCGTGTCCTGCAGAGCGGCTGAAACACTCCTCCATTAAACTCTTCAAACACACAGTGCTTTTTAATGTTTCTGTCATTATCTAAAGCTCCTCCAGGTCACGGCTGCTTGGGCTGCAAGTAAACGCCACCACTGGATGCCATGAAGAGCCCAGACGCTTCAATACATGAATAAATGCATGAATTAATGTTCAAATGTCTAATGAGATGCACATAATGGCATGATTTATTAATTGTGAAAGGTTCAGAAGCCCTGTGGTCCTCGGTGCTGCACTGTATTACATATACAGAGGTCAGAAGTCAAGAGGTCAAGGCCAGAGGTCAAATATAAAGGTTGATTTATGAATCTGTAGTGCTCAAATGATTTGGATCAAGTTTAACAAAATAAGAAAATTAAAGTCAAGCATGTGTGTAATTATTCATAATTAAAGGATGACTTCTGCAATAACAACTAATAACTTAATGAGTTTTATTTTTATATCATAGATTCAAGTCTAAATGATATATTTATAGACTTTACACTGTTTTAATAATTACACCTGGATATTAAGGTGTTGTGTAGAATAGCATTAAGTAGAATTGTACAGAACAGTAATGCAATTGCAAAAAATACTATTGAATAGAATTGTATAGAATTGGCCAGAATTATGTCCAATGTCATTGCATAGAATTGTAAAGCATGCACTTTCCTAGAACATAACTGCATAGCAAAGTACAGAATAGATTTGTAATGTTTAGAATCGAATTGCATAGAATATAACTGCATAGCAGAATTGTATAGAATACAATAGTCCTTTAAAAAAATGTATTCAATAATATTAAAAAGATTTCCCAGTGATGGGTTGCAGCTGGAAGGGCATCTGCTGTGTAAAACATTTGCTGGATAAGTTAATAAAAATTAGTAAAGGGACCAAGCAGAAAAAATTGAGTATTAAATAGAGTTGCATGGTATAGAATATAACTGCATGATATAATTGTTCCGAATTGAATTGTGTTAATAGGATATTGCAGAACAGAATCGTGTTGAATGGAAATGTAAAGACTTGCACAATATGGTTTAAATGCAATTGTATAGAATTGAATAGAATTGCATAGCACAGTATAGAGTAGTAGTTTATATTAAAGAATATATCTCGATATAATTGTATTGAATAGTATTAACTATAAGTGTATAGAATGAAATTATATTTAATAAAATAGACTAGAATTGAACAAAATTATATTTAGAATTGTATAAAAAAGAATTTAATCTGGAATTGTGTTGAATAGAACATTGCAGAACATAATTGTGTAAAATTGAATTGTATAGAATTGCTCATAATGCTTTCAAATTAATAGAATTGATTAGCAGAGTATAGAGTAGTAATGTATGGTCTAGAGTAGGTCTGTATAGAATTGTGTGGAATAGTATTAATTATAATTGTATAGAACAGAATTACATCAAATGGTATGTGAATAGAATTGAATATAATTGAACTGACTGTAGAATAGAATAGCATAGAATTAAATATTATAGAAAATAATTGTTTGGAATTGTGTTAAACAGAGTTGTATTAAATTGCACAATGATGTCAAATATAATTGTATTGAATAAAAGCGTATATAATTTTATAGAATGCACCTGACTAGAACAGCATAACTTAGCATAGTATAAAATGTAATAGCATAGTGTAGAATAGAGCTAATTAGAATTGTATAGAACATATACATTACATATAGTTGAATAAAATGAATTTTCTCACGATAGTAAAGAATACAACTGTTTAATTTAATTAATAAGTATAGAGTAGAATTACATAGATTAAAACAGTTTAGAATGCATGGTATTGATTACAATAGTGTAAAACAAAATTGTATAATAGTGTAGTGTATAGAATAGTGTAAAAGATGATTTTATAGAATAGTATTGAATAGAATATTGTATATATGTGCTGTTTTATACTTTTCAATGAAAGCTATTCTATATAATTTAATTCTGTTCCATACAACTTGGTTCCACAATACTGTTTTCAGCACAATTTATTCTACACTAGTCTAATCAAAATAATTCTATACAATTATGTTCTCCACTAATCTATCCAATACGGTTCTATACAATTCTATTCTTCACTATCCTTTTCAATGCAATTATATTCTACAGTTTTCAATTTGATGAAACTTTATGCAGTTCTATTCTACACTATTCTACTCAATACAGCCTTCTACAATTTTAGGGCGAGTCTGAAGCTGGTTGTGTAGTGCTGCTGTGCTTTTGTACTGCGCTGGATCCACTATGGTAAACAATTGTATTCTGGGTAATTCCATGCTATGCAATTCTATATGATTATATTTGACACCATTATGTGCAATTCTAATTAGCACAATTCTATTCGACAATTTTACACAGTTAAATTCTATACTATTCTATTAAACAATCCATACAACTCTACACTATTTCACATAACTCTATACTATTCTAATAAATTATAGAAAACTTCAAGATTATTATACACGAGTATTTTTAAAGTTTCTCCATAATTATAATACTAATCCTTTACTACTCTATACTCAATTTTATTTTATATTATTCTGTATAATTATATTCTATACTACTTATAGTTTTGACACTATTATATTTTATGAAATTCTACACATCTATAGTAAATGAGAAATATCTTATATACACAATTCCATTCAATTATACACAATTCTAAATGATTCCACTCTGTTCAGCGCAATACTATTCAATCATGCACAATTCTATTCAGTTTTACACAATTCTATACTATTCTTTATGATTATATTACCGTAGATCCAGTCCATCCCAGCAAAGCGTATGGGAATCTCTCCAGTGGTGGAGCCACCAAATCCACCCGCACCGCCCTCCAGTTGCGCCCAGTCCTGCTCTCCTGCATCTGCAGCTTCACCAGCAGGAAACACTTGCTGAATCGGTCCATGGCCTCGAAGCGGTGGTTGGGGAGCTGCCGCAGGTCGAAGGTGGACTTCTGGAAGTCTGAATACAGCAGGACATTCTGAACAGAGACAAAAAAAAATGCACAAATAGTCAAACTATAAATATCTATTTAATATTTAGACAACATGAATGTGGCTGTGTGGGAAATTATTATTTTGTTTTATTTTAGGTTATTTGATTAAATTGTTATTATTAATTATTATTGATAGTACTGTACTTAACAATAAAGTCTAATTTACTGAGAAGTAAAATTAAAAAAATATAATACAATAAAATTCAGCTGTTTATTTTGCTGTGGTGACCCCTGATAAATCATGGACCAAGCCAAAATAAAATAAAATAAAATAAAATAAAATAAAATAAAATAAAATAAAATAAAATAAAATAAAATAAAATATTAAATTTTAAATTAAATTAAATTAAATTAAATTAAATTAAATTAAATTAAATTAAATTAAATTAAATTAAATTAAATTAAATTAAATTAAATTAAATTAAATTAAATTCGGCCGTTCATTTTGCTGTGGTGACCCCTGATAAATCATGGACCAAGCCAAAAGAAATTGAATGAAATAAAAATGAAATAAAAAAAATTAAATTAAATTAAATTAAATTAAAAATTCAGCTGTTCATTTTGCTGTGGTGACCCCTAATAAATCATGGACCAAGCCAAATAAAAATGAATTAAATAAAATTAAAAATTAATAAAATAAAATAAAATAAAAAAATTTAAAAATTTAAAAAAATAAAATAAAATAAAATAAAATAAGGCTGTTCATTTTGCTGTGGTGACCCTTTGATAAATCATGGACCAAGCCAAAGGAAAATAAAATAAAATAAAATAATAAAAAATAAAACAAAACAAAACAAAATAAAATAAAATAAAATAAATAAGGCTGTTCATTTTGCTGTGGTGACCCTTGATAAATCATGGACCAAGCCAAAGGAAAATAAAATAAAATAAAATAAAATAATAAAAAATAAAACAAAACAAAACAAAATAAAATAAAATAAAATAAAATAAAATAAAATAAAATAAAATAAAATAAAATAAGGCTGTTCATTTTGCTGTGGTGACCCTTGATAAATCATGGACCAAGTCAAAGGAAAATAAAATAAAATAAAATAAAAAAATAATAAAATAAAAAAATAAGGTTGTTGGATTTGCGGTGGTGACCCCTGATAAATCATAGACTGAGCCAAAGAAAAATCAATGATGAAAATAAAATAAAATTCATTTATACAATCATACACAGCAATGAACCACCATAAAATGCACTGAAAAAAATTATTCAGTGTAAATTAAAAAAATTTATTATTGAATTTAAACAAACAAAAAGTTTAACATTATTTTAACATTACTAAATTTAATTTGTTTGTTTAAATTTAACACAAATTGTTTGCGACAACTTTGCAGACATTTTTTTAGTGCACAAAAAAGTAAATAATGCAAAATAGTTTTTCATGTAAATAAAAACTATAAAATTTATTGTTATTAACAACATGCAGTGGCAAAAAAAAAAGATAATAAACGTATACTGTAACTCAACATGTGGTGTATCTTAAGTTTTGGCAAGTTTGACACTGTAAATAGATCAAATAAAAAAATTAAACTGCTATGCAACATGAAGCTGAAAAAATGCTTTTAGGTTTCAAACAAGCCTGAACGACTCAATTAGTTTGATCAGGTGTTTATTATGGTTATTAACTGTTGCTATGACAACAACTTTCACATAAGTTTTGAAGAACGAAAGGATCCTGAACCGTATCAAATCGTCAATAACCAAATCCAGCTAACTAAGTAATCCACAAACGAA
>NC_133188.1:54545000-54560000 GCF_049306965.1 Danio rerio | reverse complement strand
AACTCAGTTCCATATTGTACTATTTTATATATGTCTATCCTCTTCTATATAATTATATTCTATAAAAATATATATTTCTTGAATAATTTACTATTCTACACAATTATTTTCTATAATATTCTACATAATATATTCTGTACTACTCATTCTACACTATTATATTTCTACTATATTTTAAATCACACTATATTATGTATGTACTACACCATTACATTTTTATACACTATTATAATTTATTAAATTTTACACATCTTTATATCTATTTATTATATATTTTATGCAATTATATTCCAGGCAATTCCATTCTATACAATTACTATTATATTTGATACCCAACCCTAACCAAATCCATGCAACAAATTCTGTTCTAAGCTATTCTACACAATTCTGTTGTGCACTGTTCTTTTAATTCTATTCTACACTTTTTAAATCATTCTAGAATTTTATATACAGCTATATTTCAATAATTCTATCAAATTCTGTTTTAAATTCATTCCTTCATTTTCTTTTTGGCTTAGTCCCTTTATTAATCCGGGCTCGCCACAGCGGAATGAACCGTCAACTTATCCAGCACGTTTTTACGCAGCGGCCACACACACACACACACACTCAAACGGACAATTTAGCCTACCCAATTCACCTGTAACGCATGTGTTTGGACTGTGGGGGAATCCGGAGCACCCGGAGGAAACCCACACAAATGTAGGAAGAATATGCAAACTCCACACAGAAACCCCAACTGAGCCGAGGTTCGAACCAGTGACCTGGTGAGCTTCTTGCTATGAGGCGACAGCACTACCTACTGCACCACTGCATCGCCCTCTGTTTAATATTATTCTGCAGAATTATATTCTATAATTCAATCATTCATTTCCTTTGGTTTAGCCCCATATTTATCAGGGGTTGCCACAGCAGAATGAGTCGCCAATAATTCCAGCATGTTTTATGCAGCCGCAACCCAGTACTGGGAAACACCCATTCACACACACACACACACAACGGCCAACTTAGTTCATCAATTCCCCTATAGCGCATGTGTTTGGACTGTGGGGGCAACCGGAGCACCCGGAGGAAACCCACGCCAACACAACTCCACATAGAGATGACAACTGATCCAGTCGGGACTCGAACCAGCGACCTTCTTGCTGTGAGGACACAGTGCTTACCACTGAGCCACCCTGCCACTTATATTTAAACAATTGTTGTTTTTATAGATTGTCTGCATAGTGTTTATTCAATTAAAATAGATTAAATATTTAAAAAAGTGTTAAACTAAACAAATCAGAAGACATAAAACTTACTAAAACTAAAATTATAGAGATAAAACATATTAAAAATTGAGCGTTGTGTAAAACATATGCTGGATAAGTTGGCGGTTCATTCTGCTGTGGCGACCCCTGATTAATAAAGGGACTAAGCTGAAAAGAAAATGAATGAAACCTATCAGAAAACAATAAACATACTAAAACTAATTGACAGTAATAAAATATATAAAAATTAAACCCAATAATATAATTGAGCATAACACGGAATAGTGCAGAATAGAACTGTATAGAATTGTATTGCATAGAAAACCGTAGAACATATCAAAGATCAAATCTTTAAATCTGAACAATTATAACACGAAGCAGGAATTGTGCAAACAAAGACAAATAGAAAGAGGGAGGAAAATAATGCTGATGTAGAAGTCAAGATAAGTTGCAGAAATAAACAGAGGTGCAATGAAAAGGAGGAGAGAAGAAAGAGAAAAATAGAGTGTCAGAGTAGAATTGATTTGGCTGTGATTGTCCAGAGTCTGATGGGGCAGAACTCACATCATTTACACTGCAAACTGTCAGTTTAATTGCAGCAGCCCTAATAATTGTTACGCTACTATACAGACATGTTAGAGATCAATCTGAAGTGCTCCTGGTCTAAAAGAGCAACAGCTGCTAACAGTTAACTTCAGACACATTACTGTAGATACAGTTAAAGTCAATGTACACTCACCGGCCACTTTATTAGGTATACCTTCCTAGTACCAGGTTGGACCCCCTTTTGCCTTCAGAACGTCCTTAATCCTTCATGACATAGATTCAACAAGCTACTGGAAATATTCCTCAGAGATTTTGCTCCATATCGACATGATAGCATCACACAGTTGCTGCAGATTTCCATCCATGATGCCAATCTCCCGTTCCACCACATCCCAAAGCTGCTCTATTGGATTGAGCTCTGGTGACTGTGGAGGCCACCCGCTGTCTTCAAGAAACGTGTCCTGTTCTTAGCTGACAGGAGCGGCACCCGGTGTGGTCCTCTGCTGCTGTAGCCCATCCGTCTCAAGGTTGGCCGTGTTGTGTGTTCAGAGATGCTCTTCTGCAGAGCTCGGATGCAACGAGTGCTTATTTGAGTTACTGTTGCCTTTCTATCAGTCAAAACCAGTCTGGCCATTCTCCTCTGACCTCTGGCATCACCATTTGCGACCACAGAACTGCCGCTCACTGGATATTTCCTCTTTGTCGGAGCATTCTCTGTAAACCCTAGAGATGGTTGTGCGTGAAAATCCCAGTAGATCAGCAGTTTCTGAAATACTCAGAGCAGCCCGTCTGGCAGCAACAACCATGCCAGGTTTAAAGTCACTTAAATCACCTTTGGACAGGTGTACCTAATAAATTGGCCGGTGAGTGTGTAAAATTCTACACAATTCTATTCAATACAATGATATTTAGCTTAAAAATGTAAATCATGTAATATGCATTCCTCTAATATTTTAGAGTTTCATGTATCTAAGTTTGAAGGAGAAACAATTATTTAGATTATAAATAAAACTTTCAAATAAAATAAAAAAACAGTGTTTTCTATAGATCAGTGTTTCTCAACCACGTTCCTGGAGGATCACCAGCACTGCATATTTCGGATGTCTCCTTTGTCACAGCTATTAAAGGTCGTTCAGTCTCTGCTAATGAGCTGATGATCTGAATCAGGTGTCTTTGGTTAAGGAGACATGGAAATGTGCAGAGCTGGTGGTCCTCCAGGAACGTGGTTGAGAAACACTGCTATAGATGATACATGCAGCTGTTCCCTCATGGCGCTTCAATAATTAAAGATATTTCCATCTCGTTTTATGGCTGAACAAATACATGAATGCATGTTTAACTGACTATATTCTAATCCATCACCTCTCCAAGATCAAACGAGTCATGAAATTAAAATGTTTTACAAGATTCTCTGTATTTTTAGAGCAACACATAAGAACTGAGGCAAATAATATTTTTAGTTTTTTAAGCCCTCGCAAAATCCTGGAGGGACTGTATTACACTACCAATGATGTCCAAAGAAGGAAGCTCACGAAATTGAAGAGAAAGTCACACCAGCCTTTCAGCAGAAGTTTCAAGCTGGCTTAAATATACTCCATGCGTGTGGTCAATTGACAGAAACAGAGGAGAGAAAAAACAGGCTGCAGTTTAACCAGCACTTCATGCTTCTGCTTCAAAACAAAGCGCTAATCTCAGAGGCAGAAGCACTTTAGCAATAGAATCACTGTCAGTGTGAATTCACTGCGAGCACACACTCAAAACAATGTGCTTGAACAGCTCCAGCTAAGCACATGCTTTAAGTGCACATCAAAAGCATGCAAATTACAGCACAGTTTCAGTGCCCAGAAGAGGTTTTGTGAAAGTGGACAGATTCCCTTGCATTGAAGTTATTTGAACAATTCTATTGGATACAAATCTATTGTACTCTATATAATCATTGTGTAGATTAGTATAGAATTGAATCTTATAGTGTTCTATTATACACAAGTTATATTCTATGCAATTATATACAAATCTATTTGGCACTATTTGATTCGGCTCTATTCTGTATAATTTCATTTGATGTTATTATATTCAGCACTACTCTATACCATTCTATCCACTTAAAATTAATACAATTCTATAATTTATACTATTTCATACAACCCTGTTTGATTTAGTTCAATTGTTTTTATACAATCTAATTCTAGTCTACTCAGTTCTCTTCTATACTCTATCCAACACTATCCTATGCAGTTCTATTCTATTCTTTTGTGAAGACTTCAGCTGTTCATTTTGATACAAATCTATTCTATTCTACTCTACAGAATTTAATTCTATATAATCTATGGAAAATGACTTCATACAGTTCTATTACACACAAATGATATGCTATGCAATTTTATACAATTCGATTCAGCCCTATTCAGTGTGATTACATTGAATATTATTCGATTCAGCACTATTTTATACAATTCTATCTACTTATGTTCTAAACTATTTTATTCAACTCTATTTCATACAACCCTATTTGATTGTATCCTTTATTTTACATTATACTCATTTCTATTCTATTCTATCCAGCACTATCATATGCAATGCTATTTACTTCTATGCTGTACAATTCTGTCTTATTCTATGAAATTCTATTGTATTATTGTGTGAAAATGCTTGGACTTGCAGCTGTTCGACACAACTATATTTAATACAAAGCTATTCAACTTTATGTAATTCTATTTTATATTATTCCACTCAAAATGACCCAGTGCAGTTCTACTCTACACAAATTCTGTTCTGTATAATTGCATCCAATCCTGTACCACTCAGCACTATTCTATACAACCCTGCCCACTGTTTGTCCTGTTTGATTCTTTTTAATTTAATTCTATACATTCATAGTCTATACTGTTCTATCCAACACCCTTCTATCCACTTATATTTAATATATTCTTTACAGTTCTATTTAAACTTATCCTGTACACTTCTATACATCACTATTCTACAGTATGTGCACATTTCAGGCATGCAAATAACAGCACAGATGTAGACTCAGTGTGGTTAAAGGTTTTGTGATGAACAAATTTCTTGCCTCTGCAGCTATTTGAACAATTCTATTGGATACAAATCTATTCTACTCTATAAAATTAAATTCTATATAATTATACACAACATTATTATATAGAGTTCTATTATACTTATACTTACATTCAAAGTTATTTTATTCAGCACTTTTCTAATCATATCAACTTATATTCTATTCAGTTATTTCATGCAACCCTATTCAATTTTGTTCAATTCTATTATTTACAATCTAATTCTAATCCACTCAGTTCTCTTCTAAACTTTTCTACCCAATACTATCCTATGCAATTCTATTTACTTCTATTATGTACAATTCTATTCAATTTTATTCTATGCAATTCTATTCCATTCCTGGGTGAAGATGAAATAATTGCTTGGCCTTGCAGCTTTTCAAAACAACTCTAGTTAATACAAATCTATTTAACTTAATTATGTTCTATACTATTCTACACAAAAAGATTCAATACAGTTCTATTATACACAAACTCTATTCTGTATAATTATATCCAATCAAGTTCTATTCAGTATTATTCTATACAACCCTATTTCTATTCTGTACAAATCTATTTAATTCCATTCTTTTGTAAAGATGAACAGATTGCTTGGCCTTTCAGCTGTTCAGTACAACTCTATTTATTAAAAATATATTCTACTTTATAATGTTATGTCCTATAACATTATTCTACACAAAACAATCCAATACAGATCTATTCTACATAAACTCTATTCTGTTTAATTATACCAAATCACATTCTATTCAGTACTACTCTATACAACCCTGCCCACTCATATTTCATACAATTTTATTAAATTCTATTTTATACAATCCTGTTCTACTCATGTCAATCCTATAAATTTAGTTTATACTATTCTATTCATTACCATTCTACCACTATTCTATGCAATCATACTAACTTACAATAGATTCTATAAAAATCTATTCAACTATTTCATACAACCCTATTTGATTTTGTTCAATTCTATTTTATACAATCTAATTCTAATCGACTCAGTTCTATTCTATACTCTATCCAACACTATCCTATGCAACTATAATTACTACCATTCTGTACAATTCTATTCTATGCAACTCTATTCCATAGTTTTTTGAAGATTTGCCTTGTTCAACACAACTCTATTTGATAGAAATCTATTGTACTCTATATTATTCTACACAAAACGATCCAACGATCTGAATTATATTATACACAAACTCTATTCTGTAGAATTAAATCCAATCACGTTCTATTTAGCACTATTCTATACTAATATATTCAATTATTTCATACAACCCTATTTGATTTAGTTCAATTGCTTTATACAATTTAATTCTACTCTACTCAGTTCTATTCTATACTATTCTATCCAACACTATCCTTTGCAATTCTATTTACTTCTTTTCTGTACAACTCTATTTAATCTTCTTCTATGCAATTCTATTGTATTATTTTGTGAAGATAAATAGATTGCTTGGCCTTGCAGCTGTTCGATACAACTCTATTTGACACAAATGTATTCAATAGAATTCTATTCTATAATATTCTACACAATACAATCACGTTCTATTCAGCACTATGCATTTATATTGTATAATATTCTATCCAATACTGTTCTATTTAATTATATTATGTACAATTCTATTCTAGGTGCACATTAAAAGCATGCAAATTACAGCAGAATCACAGTGTCCAGAAGAGGTTTTGTGAAAGTGAGCAGATCCCCTGGCCTTGCAGCTGTGATACGAAAAGCTCTTTTGCATAGAATTACAGAAAACACTGAGATAAAGCTCACCACGGCGCTCCACATCAGTGCACACACAAAACAAACCATTATTTCATCAGAAAACATCTCAACAGGCTTTAATGCGCTGCATTCGTCTGATTAAAACTGAATTAAGAGGCATTTCGATCTGCATTCCCTTGTTAATATAATTCATGCAAGTCAAGTAGTCAATGCAGTCTGAACACCTCTGTGCATTCATATGGGCTGGATTTAGAGAAATCCTGACAACGTAAATACTGTTTTCAAGCTTTTAAATGCTTTCAATCAGATGCACTTATTATAAGCTAGGCAATTAAGACACTTGCAATAAGGTGTAATGCATTTAAAGACTTCATTTACCTTGTGAGATGAAATTATATTGTAGAATATTCAATATTAAGCCACATAATTCTATTCTATACAACACCATTCTACACAATTCTATTCTATACTAGTCTATGCAAATTTACACAATTCTATTCTACAGTCTACACAACTCTATACAAATACATTCTATTACTCCACACAGTTATATTCAACAGTACTATTCAATTTCACACATTTCTATTCTATGCTGCTCTATACAATTGTGTACTATTATATACAACTATTTAATACAATACATTTCCACAATTATTTAGAATTTTCAACACAGTTCTATACAATTATATTCTATATTATTCCATACAATTTAACAAAATTATATTCTTAATTTCTATAATATTATATTCTACACAACTGTAGTCTATGCAACTGTATAAATTACAATTCTACACAATTGTAATTTATACAAATACAGCCTATATTATTCCACACAATTCTATATTCAACCCTACTATATTAAACACAATTATATTCTATACTGCTCAATACAATTGTGCACTATTATATACAATTCTATTCCATACAATTCAGTTCAACAATTGTTTTAATTATTTTCAGCACAGTTCTATACAATTATTTTCTATACTATGTCATACAATTTAACACAATTATATTTTACACTTATTTTCTTTATTATTTTATTCTACACAACTGTACTCTGTACAAAGTCTATAAACATGCTATGCTACTCCACATAATTCTATTCAACCCTATACTATTCTATTAAACACAATTGTTTTCTTTGCTACTCCATACAATTGTGTACTGTTGCATGCAATTCTATTTAATACAATTCAACATTTCTTTTTAATAATTTTCATCACAAGTCTATGCAATAATATGCTATTCCACACAGTTTTACACAATTATATTATACACCAATAATTCTTAAATATTCTATTGTACACACCTGTAGCATTAAAACAATTTTATTCTGTACTGCTCTATACAAGTGTACTATTATATGAAATTGCAGTCAACCCTTTAGTATTCTATTTAACAACTCTAAAAAAAGCTCAGTTGGCGTTTCTGTGTGGAGTTTGCATGTTCTCCCTGTGTTCGCGTGGGTTTCCCCCACAGTCCAAATACATGTGGTACAGGTGACTATTATACACAATTCTATTAAATACAATTCAACTATTCTTTTCAATAATTTTAATCACAGTTCTATACAATTCTTTATAATTCCATACAATTTTAAACAATTGTATTCTACACCATTATGTTTTAATATTCTATTCTACACACCTGTAGTCCATACAATTCTATTCAGCCATATACTATTCTATACTGCTCGTTACAAGTGTACTATTATATATAATTCTATTTAACCCTATACTATTCTATTAAACACTACTCTATACAAGTTTGTACTATTATATACACAGTTCTATTTAATACAATTCAACAACTATTTTCAATAATTTTATTCACAGTTCTATACAACTCTATTCTATTCTATACATTTTACACAATTATATTCTAACCATAATTTTCTTTAATATTCTATTCTACACATTGGTAAATGCAATTGTATTCTTCACAGTTGTATTCTATACAAGTTGTGTTTATACTATTCCACACAATTCTATTCAACCCTAAACTTTTCTATTCCACACAATTCTATTCAACCCTAAACTGTTCTATTTTCACAATTTCATTCAACCCTAAACTATTCTATTTTACACAATTATATTCAGCCCGAAACTATTATATTTTACACAATTCTATTCAACCCTAAACTATTATATTTTACACAATTCTATTCAACCCTAAACTATTATATTTTACACAATTCTATTCAACCCTAAACTATTATATTTTACACAATTCTATTCAACCCTTCACTATTCTATTCCACACAATTCTATTTAACCCTTCACTATTCTATTCCACACAATTCTATTCAACTCTAAACTATTCATTTTTACACAATTCTATTCAACCCTAAACTATTATATTTTACACAATTCTATTCAACCCTTCACTATTCTATTCCACACAATTCTATTCAACTCTAAACTATTCATTTTTACACAATTCTATTTAATACTGCTCTATAAAATTGTGTAGTTATACACAATTGTATTCAATACAATTCAACAATTCCTTTTCAAGAGTTTTTTTTTTTTATTCTATTCTATATTATTCCGTGCAAATCTACACAAGTATATGTTATAGTATAGAACAGCTCACATTTAAAAGCTAATAAACAAATGGATAAAATACGATTACATTATTAATAATATTAATATTTTTGTTTTCAAATTTTGTACAGTTTAAGTAATTTTGTTATTTCAATTATATCAAGTTTTACGTTCACATGCTTGTTTGTTAAAATGTCTATTTCACTAAAAGGTAATGAGAAATATTTCTTGTTTATTGCAAATGAAATTTATTTTATATATATTTAATTTCAAATCAATGTTTACCTTATTTCAAGTCACAAAAGCAGACATGGTATTAGTTTTGAAGAAACTGAGTATTTGTTTATCACCATTTCACACAAAAATATGTCAGATTACAGAATTTAAATGACCCAAACATGGATTCATGCTTTTTTTTCAGTACTTTATTTTAAGGTGTCCTTTTGTTGCACACGCTCCATGCACTTTCTAAAGCATTTACAAAAATAATTATGCATGCAACTAACCCACATTCCAACCATAACTCATTCATTCTCATTCAGCTTAGTCTCTATTTCAGGGGTCGACACAGTGGAATGAACCGTCAATTATTCTGCAATATGTTTTACACAGCAGAGGCCCTTCCAGCTGCAACCCAGTGCTGGGAAAAACACACATACACACACATTTATTAATTCCCCTATACCGCATGTGTTTGGACTGTGGGGTAAATCGGAGCACCCGGAGAAAACCCACGCCAACACGGAGCCATGCAAAACCCAGCCAGGAGTCGAACCAGCAACCTTAGTAGCCAAATGAATGTAACAGACACCTTAAAATAAAGCGAAAGCTATTTTTTATTTGCAATAATCTATGCTAAGACCACAGCCACAACATCAGCAATATTTTCATAATCCAAACAGCCCCATGCACATAAACAGAGCCAGCAGACGTGCATGTTTTCGCGAAAGCTATCTGATGCTTCAGCAATTTTTGGCATTTGATGTTTTTTTGCAGGCTCTTTCAAGGCCAGGACAAACAGCTGACGCTTGTGCCGCGGCTGATGCAACGTCACCCAGCACAGATTAGCTTGTGTTTGCACAGCAAGAATAAACAGAGACGTCTTTGATTCTGCTGCAACTGTTGAATGTGATTGCAGAAATCGCTGTGCAGCAATTGATCACAGCAGGCATTGGTTTTAATTTAATAACTCATCTCTAATAACTGATTTCTTTTCTCTTTGCCATGATGACAGCACATAATATTAGACTAGATATTCTTCAAGACAATAGTATTCAGTTTAAAGTGACATTGAAAGGCTTCACTAGGTTAATTAGGGTAAAGTTAGGGTAATGAGGCAAGTCACTGTATAACAGTGGTTTATTCTGGAGACAATCCAAAACTAATATTGCTTATGTGTGTGTGTGTATATATATATATATATATATATATATATATATATATATATATATATATATATATATATATATATATATATATATATATATATATATATATATATATATATATATATATATATATATATATATATATCACACATTGTTACATATCACACATTAAAGTGGATCTTATATTAAATCATGGTAAACACAACAGTCTCTGGACTTGTTGCATCTCCGACACCAATATTTTAACAATTTATAAAAAGTTACTCACTTTCTGGCCATCGACTATTGGGCATGGATGTATATATTCCAATCCATATTTTCGAAAGTAATACAATGCTTTGTAAACGTTTATTATTACCATTTGTCGGGTCTCTCCATACAGTTTGATAAAGTGCTCGGACCCGGAAGCCACTTTGCATGATGTCACACTTAACAAGCGGTGTATCAGAAGCACATGTTTATCCATTTATTTATTTACCTCCAGCACCTAGACTGCAGCTCCACACAGGAAGTTTGGCCAGAAGAAGAATGGTCATGCCCAGCAGAGCCTGGTTCCTCTCTAGGTTTTTTTTTTTCTCCTCTCACCATTGTCACCATCGGCTTGCTTGGTTTGGGACTTGTGGAGCTGTGCATGGATGGATTTGCTCTTCAGTGTTTGAACCACACTAAACTAAACTTCAACTCAGATATCTGGACTGCACTACAACTATGTGAAGCTGTTTCAACACAATCTATACTGTGAAAAGCACTTTATAATTAAACATGAAGTCATTCATTCATTCATTCATTCATTCATTCATTCATTCATTCATTCATTCATTCATTCATTCATTCATTCATTCATTCATTCATTCATTCATTCATTCATTCATTCATTCATATAGAACCGAGAACTCAGGATGACGACAAGACAAAATCAGACAACAAACTTGCAAAACTGAGGGTTATAAATACTCCAGACCTGATTAAACTGATTACAAACAGGGGCGAGGCACAGGTGGAACTCATAAACACTGACAAACAGCGGGAAAACAGAACAAAGGAGTCACATGACATAACAAAAGCACATGGAACACTAGACATGGGAAACATAATCCTGACACAAACAGAAACATGTAAATGGTAACAATTTTCAGCTTTAGGGCAGACTCTCCCCTTCAATCTTGAACTTGTAAGTATTTTTTACTTGTAAGAATGTTTTACTTATAATGTTTTTTACTTATTATGTTTTACTTATTTATAAGTGTAGATAGATAGATAGATAGATAGATAGATAGATAGATAGATAGATAGATAGATAGATAGATAGATAGATAGATAGATAGATAGATAGATAGATAGATAGATAGATGGATGGATGGATGGATGGATGGATGGATGGATGGATGGATGGATGGATGGATGAATGGATGGGTGGATTTAGCGATAGATGGATGGATGGATGGATGGATTTAGCGATAGATGGATGGATGGAAGGATGGATGGATGGATTTAGCGATAGATAGATAGATAGATAGATAGATAGATAGATAGATAGATAGATAGATAGATAGATAGATAGATAGATAGATAGATAGATAGATAGATGGATGGATTTAGCGATAGATAGATAGATAGATAGATAGATAGATAGATAGATAGATAGATAGATAGATGGATGGATGGATGGATGGATGGATGGATGGATGGATGGATGGATGGATGGATGGATGGATGGATGGATGGATGGATGGATGGATGGATGGATGGATGGATAGATAGATAGATAGATAGATAGATAGATAGATAGATAGATAGATAGATAGATAGATAGATAGATAGATAGATAGATAGATGGATGGATGGATGGATGGATTTAGCGATAGATAGATAGATAGATAGATAGATAGATAGATAGATAGATAGATAGATAGATAGATAGATAGATAGATAGATAGATAGATAGATAGATAGATAGATAGATAGATAGATAGATAGATAGATAGATGGATGGATTTAGCGATAGATAGATAGATAGATAGATAGATAGATAGATAGATAGATAGATAGATAGATAGATAGATAGATAGATAGATGGATGGATGGATGGATGGATGGATGGATGGATGGATGGATGGATGGATGGATGGATGGATGGATTTAGCGATAGATAGATAGATAGATAGATAGATAGATAGATAGATAGATAGATAGATAGATAGATAGATAGATAGATAGATAGATAGATAGATAGATAGATAGATAGATAGATAGATGGATGGATGGATTTAGCGATAGATAGATAGATAGATGGATGGATGGATGGATGGATGGATGGATGGATGGATGGATGGATGGATGGATGGATGGATGGATGGATGGATTTAGCGATAGATAGATAGATAGATAGATAGATAGATAGATAGATAGATAGATAGATAGATAGATAGATAGATAGATAGATAGATAGATAGATAGATAGATAGATAGATAGATAGATGGATGGATGGATGGATGGATGGATGGATGGATGGATGGATGGATGGATGGATGGATTTAGCGATAGATGGATGGATGGATGGATGGATGGATTTAGCGATAGATAGATAGATAGATAGATAGATAGATAGATAGATAGATAGATAGATAGATAGATAGATAGATAGATAGATAGATAGATAGATAGATGGATGGATGGATGGATGGATGGATGGATGGATGGATGGATGGATTTAGCGATAGATAGATAGATAGATAGATGGATGGATGGATGGATGGATGGATGGATGGATTTAGCGATAGATGGATGGATGGATGGATAGATAGATAGATAGATAGATAGATAGATAGATAGATAGATAGATAGATAGATAGATAGATGGATGGATGGATGGATGGATGGATGGATGGATGGATGGATGGATGGATGGATGGATGGATGGATAGATGCAGTAATGAAAGATTTGACAAATTGGCTACGTTTGAAAACATTAATGTGGACCTATTTATGCAAAATTGACGTTCCCCTGGTCACTGATGTGTGCAAACAAACAGACTATAATGGTAAACATCCATGGCACTCCTGTATTAATAATCCACATAAATCAGAAGCAGTGTCTGGATATATGATGTGCGACCCTGCACCACAAAAACAGTCACAAGTGTACAATGCTTGGAAAATGAGGTTCATGCATCCTCTGAGAGCTGAATGAAGAAGCTGCCCACTGATGTATACTTTAGGAGAAGATCATATCGAGAAAGATACAACTACTTGAAGATTTATCTATCTCTAGTCTGCTCATTTGTTCAATCAACATCCATCATTCACTCATTCATTTCTTCATTTATTTGTTCCTAAAACATCTGCTTGTTGGTTCATTTGTTTGTTTGGTCATTTATTCATCATTCATTCATTCATTTGCCATTCATTCATCCGTCCAACAATTCACCCACCCACCATTCATCAGTTCATTCATTCATTCATCATTCATACATCAACCCACCCACCAATCCTTACTTTACTCAACACCCAAAATTCTTTAATTCAATCACTCATCCATTCATTCATTCACCATTCATTTGTCAAACCACCCACTCACCGTCCATACATCAATTCATTTTTTTCATTTATTTATACACCATTCATTATTCCATCCACCGACTCACTCACCCATCCATCAATTCATTTATGCTAACTCATTCATCTATTGACCAATCATTCTTCCATCAGTCCACCCATCAATCATTTACTCATTCAACATCCATCATTCATTTATTAATTCATCATTCATTCATTCCTTCGTTCATTTGTCCATGCATCCATCATTTATCCATCAACCTAACCATTAATACTTCATTAATTCATTAAATATCCATCCATTCACTCGTCCATCCACCCATCTATTAACCCACCCATCGATCCATACATCAATCCACCCATCAATCAATAATCTATTCAACATCATTCATTCATTCATTCATTCATTTATTCATTCATTCATTCATTCATTCATCCATCCACCTACCCACTCACCCACCACTGATAAATTAATTCATACATCATTCAAAGATTTAATTATTCATGCATTCATCCATCCACCAATAAATCATTAATTCATTTAACAACCAACATTAATTATTGCATCACTCATCCATTATTTCCTTCCTTCATTAATTTAATCATTCTTTCATTTGTCAATCCACCTTCCATCCACCCATCATTTCTCCATCCACCCATCCAGTCACCCACCCACCCACCCATCCATCCATCCATCCATCCATCCATCCATCTAGCCATCCATCAACCCACCCATCAATTATTAATTCATTCAACATCCATCATTCATTCATTAAATCATCACTCATGCATTGCCTCATTCATTCATTTCTTCATCCACCCATCAACTTACCCATCATTAATTCATTCAAATTCCATGTATTATTAATTTATTGATTCATTCATCCATTTGTCCATCTACCCATCCA
>NC_133188.1:54537500-54540000 GCF_049306965.1 Danio rerio | reverse complement strand
ACATCCATCCATCATTCATTCATTCATCATACATCTCTTCATCCGCTCATTCATTTATTCACCCACCTGTCAATAAAAAAATTAATCAACATCCCTTATACATTCATCCATTCACCCATCCATCATTCATGCATTATCCCACCCATCAATCAACTCATTCACCATTCATTTATTCATCATACTTATTCATCCGGTCATTCATTAATTTCTTCATTTATTCATCAGCACACCGATCAATCATTAATTCATTCAACATTCATTCACTCATTAATCATGCATCCACTCATCCGCTTATTCATTCATCCATTCACTATTTTATGTGTTCATCCACACACAATTCATCCGTCAGCCTACCCATTAATCATAATTCAATCAAAATCATTAGATCATACAATCATAATTTATTCATTCATTCATCTACCAACCCATTCATCCATCAATTAATTCATAAATTATGACTCTATTAATTCATCAATCAATAACTCGTTTAACATCATTCATTCATTCATTCATTCATTCCTTAATCCACCTATCATTTATCTATGAAACCACTCTTAGATCATTAATTTAACATTCATGCATTCATTTATCCACCCACCATTCCTCCATCAACCCATCAAACAATCAATAATTCTATCAACAACCTTCATTCATTTATTCATTCATTAGTCCATCCATCCAACATTCATCCATCAACCCACTTATCAACCAATCAACATCATTCATTAATCATGCATCCATTCATCCGCTCATTCATTCATTTACTATTTCATTTTTTTATCCGCACACAATTCATCCATCATCCCACCCATCAATCAATAACTCATTTAACATTCATCATTTATTCATTCATACATCTATTCATCCACTCATTTATTCAATTATTCATCGAGGAACCCACCCATCGATCAATAATTCAATCCACATCCTTCATTCATCTACCCACCCATCAATCAATAACTCATTCACCATCCATCATTCATTCATTCATTCATTCATTCATTCACTATACATCTATTCATCTGGCCATTCATTCTTCTATTCATTCATCCATCAACCGACCAATCAATCATTAGTTCATTAAACATTCATTGTTCATTATTTATGCATCCATTCATCTGCCCATTCATTCATTCCCTATTTCATCCTTTCATCCACACACAATTCATCCATCAACCCACCCATTAATCTATAATTTAATCAAACATCCATAGATCATTCATTCATAATTAACTCATTCATCCCTCTACCCACCCACCCATTCATCCATCAATTTATTCATACATAATTTAACCATTCATTCATCCATCAACCCACCCATCAATCAATAACTCATTCACCATCCATCAATTATTCATTCATTCATCATACACCTATTCATCCGCTCATTCATTCATTTATTCATTCATCCATCAACCCACCAATCAATCATTAATTCATTCAACATCTATAATTCATTCGTTCATAATTCATTCATCCATCATCCATCCACCCACCCACTCATTCATCCATAAATACATTCATACATCATTTAACCCTTCATTCATCCATCAACCCACCCATCAATTAATAACTCATTCACCATCCATCTATCCATCCATCCATCATTCATTCATTCATTCATTCATTCATTCATTCATTCATTCATCATACACCTATTCATCCGCTCATTCATTCATTTATTCACTCATCCATCAACCCACCGATCAATCATTAATTCATCCATCATCCATAGTTCATTCGTTCATATTTCTTTCATCCATCCATCCACCCACTCATTCATCCATAAATACATCCATACATCATTCAACCATTCATTCATCCACAATCCATAAAGTTCTTGAAACTTAAATAGGTCACAAGATTTTTGTCAGGTCGTGTATAAACATAGTTCATCAGCAGTTTTACAGAGCTCTTCCAAAAAGGAGGTCTATCAGTCGATCCACATTTCTAAACATCCTCTCTGCCAAACACAGGTCACATCTTTGTGCTGCATTTTATTCTTCAGGGATTAAAAAAGTTATCGAAATAGTGTGTTTTACATGCTAAAATTCCTTCCTTTATTTATTGCATCCTCACTGAATAAAGGTCTTCAAATCTGTAAAGACATCTCCCTGACCTCACACTATTAGTTGTTGAAATCTTTCTGAAATGTCTGAATGCTGAATGCTCAGTTTGAGACACTCTTCTGAACATCTGCTAGAGTCTTTACAGCTCCGGCAGCGTGAGAATGGAGTCAGAATCAATGCTTTGTTTCTCTTAAGTTGCAGTGGAGAATGGCTGGGTCAGATGTGTGCTCTACATTACAGGCGTTTGTGGATTCCACAGTGGAATCATCAGCCTTCAGGCTTTCAGACAGCGCTCCTGAATTCAGGGAAGGTCCCGAGTAAAAGTTTCATCACGAGCTGTTCACACATCAGCGATGACACCAATAATAGATGAAGATTCTCACATCTCTCAGCTGGATCTGCTCTGAGCTGATGGAGAGTTCACTGATGCA
>NC_133188.1:54502500-54532500 GCF_049306965.1 Danio rerio | reverse complement strand
TTCTCCCTGCGTTTGCATGTGTTTCCTCCGGGTGCTCTAGTTTCCCCCACAGTTCAAACACATGCGGTACAGGTGAATTGGGTAGGCTAAATTGTCCCTAGTGTATGAGTGTGAATGAGTGTGTGTGGATGTTTCCCAGAGATGGGTTGCAGCTGGAAGAGCATCCGCTGCGTAAAACATATGCTGGATAAGTTGGCGGTTCATTCTGCTGTGGCGACCCCAGATAAATAAAGGGACTACGCCGAAATGAAAATGAATAAACGAGTGAATAATTATTCATTCATTCATTCATTCATTCATTTTCATTTGGCTTAAAGGCTCCTACACACCGGGACGCTTTTCGTTTGCGTTTATCGTCAGCGTTTTAAAAGACGTTTTTCTGGATTTAAACCCAAGTGATTTTCACTGCCGTCGAGCAAACGAGTACGCAAAATCACTCCTTGACGTTAGATGGCGCTACACAACTTTAAGCTGTAAACTGAATCTTCAGCATCTCTATGCATATGAACAAAAGTGCCAATGTGATTGGTGGAGAAGGTTTTAACACGGCGCATCAAAACTAAATCACGAGCATGAGGCGTTTTTTTTTTTTAAATGAAGCTTTTATGCCTGGCATTTTGCACGTTGGTGTGCACGATCACATTAGCGTCCTTTATTTAGTCACGAGGCATTAAACGTTGACGGGAAACACGTGCAAAAAGCATCACCGTGTGCACAGACCTAAAGGCTGAATTATCAAGCGCACACGTATGCTCCGTCACAACGACGTGTACTGCAAGCTCTGTGATTGGTCGGACTGATAGCGCTGATGACTGTGGGCGGGGGTGAAAGCAGTGAGCACGATGGGGCGAGTGTTTACAAGTGTGGAGTTGCGTGAAGGAGCTCCAAATGTAGACTGTTGTTTTGTGTTTACCTTATGATTAAAGTTGTTAGTTCCCGCCTCAGAATGAGCGAGTTTGAGCTACTTGTACATGAAGGTAGTGAACAGAAACAATAAAACACTCGAATCTATTTTAATTGAAAGTGTTATTGTAGAGCAGGGGTCACCAATCTCGTTCCTGGAGGTCCGGTGCTCTGCAGGGTTTTGCTCCAACTTGCCTCAACACACCTGCCTGGGTGTTTTAAGTATACCTAGTAAGACCTTGATTAGCTTGTTCAGGTGTGTTTGATTAGGGTTGGAGCTCAAATCTGCAGGACACCGGACCTTCAGGAACAAGTTTGGAGGTCCCTGTTGTATAGCAACACAAATAGCCTGCAGAAGTGTAAATGCACAGCAGCACAGCAACGCAGGCGCCGTGGGTCACGCAGATCACTCCACGCAAGTATGAAACAGCCTTCTTTAGTCACTGATTTATCAGGGTCACCACAGCGGAATGAACCACTAACTATTCCAGAATATGGAATAGAGTCACTGATTGGACCCAAGACCAACGACGAGATGATCCCAAGGTGTCCATATCCGGGACCAGGCCGTATCCTGAGCTGCTGCTGCTGCGCTGTTGGTCATGGGGGAGTGGAGAGCATGAGACTGATTCCAGTGACGCTCCAGGGACAGACGAGTCTTCGCTGAGGCCATCTTCCAGCCTCCACCGCTGAGACTGCAGCTCTGCACAAGACTTTTGGCCAGCGGAGAAATTAAAATGGTCGTGTTGAACTGAGTCTGGTTCTCTCAAGGTCTTTTTCTTCACTCTCCTATTGGTGAAGTTTTTTTTCCCTCTCCGCTGTCGCCACTGGCTTGCATGGTTCAGGATCTGAAAAGCTACTCATCGATGGATTTGCTCTTTTGTTTGGACTCTTAGTAATGATTAAATCACACTGAACTGAGCTAAACTGAACTGAACTTAAACACTAAAAACTAAACTACCCTGATCCAGTTACTATGACCATTTATGTGAAGCTGCTTTGACACAATCTACATTGTAAAAGCGCTATACAAATAAAGCTGAATTGAATTGACCTTCCAGCTGCATACCAGTAATGGAAAACACCCATACTCACACTCATTCACACTCATTCATAAACTACGGCCAGTTTAGTTCATCAATTCCCCCATAGCGCATGTGTTTGGACTGTGGAGGAAGCCGGAGCACCCGGAGGAAACCCACACTAACACAGGGAGAACATGCAGACAACACACAGAAACGACAACTGACCCAGCTGGGACTCGAACCAGCGACCTTCTTGCTGTGAGGTCACAGTGCTTACCACTGAGCCACTCCAAATACAAATACATAATTCAGTTCAATTTATTTATAAAGCACTTTAAAACAACACAGTTGACCAAAGCGCTGACAACAAAGAGTCAAACAAACTTTAAAATACAAATAAATAAACATAAAATGTCAACATCTCACACTGTTGTAAAGCCAAATTGAGCAAGTGGGTTTTAAGAAGAGATTTAAAAACAGCAATAGAAGAGGCTTGTCTAATATACAACTGCAACTCGCTCCACAGTTTTGGTGCAGCCACAGCAAAAGCCCGATCCCCTCTGAGCTCTCGACTGGTCCTGGACACACCCAGGAGGAGCTGGTCTGCTGACCTGAGCAAACGAGAGGGTGTGTAATGACAGAGAAGCTCAGAGAGGTAAAGGGGTGCAGCACCATTTAGACACTTATAAACAAATAAAAGTAACTTAAAATGGATCCTGAAATGCACAACAGCCAGTGAAGAGGAGATAAAATCGGGGTGGTGTGTTCGTATTTGCGTGTGCCAGTTAAAAGACGTGCAGCTGCATTCTGAACAAGTTGCAGACGAGAGATAGAAGACTGACTCACCCCAAAATAAAGAGCATTGCAGGAGTCCAAGCGGGAGGTTATAAAAGCATGGATTACTGTTTCAAAGTGCTTGTGTGATAAAACCTGCTTAATTTTGGCCGGTTGCCTGAAGTGAAAGAAGCTAGAGCGAACAACAAACCGAATCTGGCTTTCCAGCTTTAGTTCAGGATCCATTTTAAAACCCAGGTTCACAAACTCTGACTTTCAGAAAGTTTCAAGATTATTCGAGCATACAGAATGAGCGACGTTAAACTGGGGCCAAACACCATCACTTCGGTCTTAGAATCATTAAAATGGAGAAAATTCAGTGCCATCCAAGATTTGATGTCCTTTATACATGAGTCCAGTGCATTTAGAGGAAGGCCATCTGTGCTTTTTAGGGGAATATAAATTTGACAGTCATCAGCATAACTGTGAAAGGAGATACCATGTCTCCTGAGAATTGATCCAAGTGGAAGCAGATATAGAGAGAACAACATAGGGTCCAGAATAGAACCCTGTGGAACTCCATAGTGGAGCACAGGAGGACTCACAATCACCCAATCGCACAGAGAAGGTTCGACCTTCCGAATAGGACCTGAACCAATATTCCAAGCATCAAAGTAAGATATCATGATCAACAATGTCAAATGCAGCTGATAATTATATATATATATATATATATATATATATATATATATATATATATATATATATATATATATATATATAGTTGAATTCAGAATTATTAGCCCCCTTTGATTTTTTCTTCTTTTTTAAATATTTTCCAAATGATGTTTAACAGAGCAAAGAAATGTTCACAGTATGTCTGATAATATTTTTTCTTCTGGAGAAAGTCTTATTTGTTTTATTTCGGCTAGAATAAAGGCAGTTTTCAATTTTTTTATGAACCATTTTAGGGACGAAATTATTAGCCCCTTTAAGCTATATTTTTTCTCGATAGTCTACAGAACAAACCCTCATTATACAATAACTTGCCTAATTACCCTAACCTGCCTAGTTAAATTAATAAACCTAGTGAAGCCTTTAAATGTCACTTTAAGCTGTATAGAAGTGTCTTAAAAATTATCTAGTCAAATATTATTTACGGTCATCATGGTAAAGATTAAATAAATCAGTTATTAGAAATGAGTTATTAAAACTATTATGATTAGAAATGTGTTGAAAAAATCTGCTCTCCGTTAATCAGAAATTGGGGAAATAATAAACAAGCGGTCTAATAATTTAGGGGGGCTAATAATTCTTACTTCAACTGTATATATATATATATATATATATATATATATATATATATATATATATATATATATATATATATATATATACACATGAGCAATATCACACGAGTTGCAGTGCAATATGGCTGTGTATCAGCACTGGTGGGAGACGTGCATTAGCATCTCACCAGTGCTGATATACAGCCGTCTCGCGCTGCTACGAGTGTGATATTGTGTTTATGCAACAGTTATATATATATACATATATATATATATATATATATATATATATATATATATATATATATATATATATATATATATATATATATATATATATATATATATATATACATACATATACATATATACATATACATATATATATATATATACATATATATATATATATATATATATATATATATATATATATATATATACATATATATATACATATATATATACATATATATATATATATATATATATATATATATATATATATATATATATATATATATATATATATATATATATATATATATATATATATATTGTTGTTTTATTACATAGTAAAGCATATAATAAGCAGTGTTTGTAATGTTAGGAAGTCGAGTATAAATCCTCATTAATTGTGAGCTTGTCTGTTTGTTCTGCCTGTCTGCTTGGATTACTGTAAAATGAGCAGAGATTTTTTTTTTTCCCCCTCAGACTGGAGTCTTGTTTTTTTTTTTTTTTTTTTTTCTGCGCTGTAATGAACTGCCAGACTCTGAAAGATGGAGTTGTTTATCCTCCAGCGGTGACTTACAATCTGCTCTGATTGTCTGGAGTGACCATTAAAGTGGACCTGTGAACATCAGCGGCTCTGAGCGAACAATCAGCAGAACGAGAGGAGACCCGGACTCACTTCAGCATGTCTGATCATGACGAGAGATGCTCGGGAAAACAGCGGCATCATGGGACACCCAGCCTTTAAAACACTGGCATAGGGCTGCACAATACACTGGGGGATATGAGTATTGAACACATGGTCATCTTGTTTCCTCTGAATAATGTTTCTAATGGAGTTGTTGACATAGAATTGAAGCAGATTTTGGTAAAAACCCAAACAATACAAACATAAAACAAAACAATAATGAGAAATGAGAGTGTAATAACAATGAAATGACAGGAGGAGGAAGTGCTGAACTACTGAAATCTGTTTAATACTTTATATAAAGGCTTTTTTATGACTACAACCTAAAGACGCCTTTCATATGGAGAATGAAGCCTCATGCATTGCTCAGTTGTGAGTTTCTCAAAGACTTTAACAGTTAAAATCTTGATGCTTCTGTGGGTCTCGTCTATCAAATTTGAGCTTTATTCTGCATTCTCTATTGGATTTAAGTCAGGTGATTGGCTGGGCCATTCTACAGCTTGCTTTTCGTTCTTTGAAAGCATCTGAGAGTCTCCATGGCTGTGTTTTGGATCGTTGTCTAGCTGAAATGTCCACCCTGGATTCATCTTCATCCTCCTGCTAATGTCAACCCGGGCTCATTGTGGAAATGTAACCCCGCGGACGTTTCTGCAAACCGCGAAATACATCCCGGGAGGTACGTATTTGAGCAGTTTTTGTTTTCGCGGATCCGCGAGAGGCCGCTTTGCGCGCTTTTTCGCATCTCGGACGCCTCTCGGGAGCGCGCGCCGTTTGCGCCCGCGCTGTTCTCGCGCGAAAAGCCGCCGGAGGCCGATGTGGAGCGACCGTCCGTCCGACTGGCCAGCTGAACGACCGAACGATCGACCAGGCGGCCGGCTGATCGGCCGACCCGGCCACCCTCTTCTTCCTCCTCCTCCTTCCCTAAATCCAAGCGACGGTTTGCAAAAGCCGTCCAGAAAAAAAAAAAAGCAAAAGCCCTCGTCTTCGATTTCGACCACGTTTTCCGATCCCGCCGCATTCTCGCCCTTATTGTTAGGATTCTGTTTTTTATCTTACCTGATTTCCAGAACCGCTCTTCCACACCGCCCGCAGCGTTCGCTCGAAAAAAACTAAACGCGGCCATAAGTATCTTCGGCCACGTAAATCAAGTCTCCAGAAACGTCCGCGGAGCTACGTTTCCAGAAACCGCTTGGGTTTAGATGTTGGACTGGAGCAGCTGATTTACACAGAGGAAGGGCAGAGGCTTGCTGAAGAACGACGGAGAGATTTCAGCTGCTGTCTGAGCTTTCACTGTCAAATACACCTCTCTTTCTTCATGTGTTTAATACTTTTCCCCTATGTCATTTCATTTTCCTACACATATCTTGATTTGTAAACTAATTAGACTCAATTTCTTTATATATGTGGATTTCTTTGGTTGTTGCCAACATTTGAGGAAAATTGTTATGTTGTTATGAAAAATGTTTTCTGAGAAAAAGATGACGTGCTCAATACTTATTTCCCCTCTGTATAATGTTTTGGCAACAATATCGCAATGTGTGCATCTGCCTCAGTCACATCGCAGAATGTGAGTTGGGAGCAGGAGCCATAGTATGTTTTTTTTATTTAAAGGGGTGGTCCAGAATGTAATTTTAAGGCTTGGTTGAGTTAATAAGATGCAAAGCAATGTGTGCTCATGCTTCACACGAAGGAAATCACGTTATTTATGTTGGCTTGAGAAAGCCAACAAACTGTTATGCTACTCTGTCCTTGAAAACAAACGTATCTCCTCCTAGACCGTTCATGCCACAAGGCCCAAATGTGGTCAAAATGTGCCTTCTACATTCAAGATTGTTGCTATATCTCCTCATGCCTATAACACCTATTGTTTTTTTTTATAAAAAATGTTAAATATTAAATTTTTATAATCCGGGCATAAAAAAAAATTATACAAGCCCCAAATTTGGCCAAAAGCTGTAATTAGATGCCTTAGATTTTGTTGCTATATCTTTAAGGTTTATCAGACTTATAGTTTTCCAATAAATAATTTTTAAGCATTATTTTTCTCAAAATGTGGCAAGCCATTTTTGACTTAAACTCCATATTTTTTACTGATATGGCAAGCCATTTTTGCATGTATCACTTTCACACTTATTAAGCGTTGTATTTTCAAAAAAATATGGCAAGCCATTTTTACATAATGTTCATTCCCTTAGTCCCTTTATTAATCAGGGGTCGCCACAACGGAATGAACCGCCAACTTATCCAGCATTTGTTTTACACAGCGAATGCCCTTCCAGCCGCAACCCATCACCAGGAATACATAATGTTCAAGTCCAGTTTTTGACACTCATAAAGACTGTCATAGAAACATCGGGGTTGATTAAGATCACTCATATTGCCAAGAAGCTTTGATGTATCATCACTAACCTGTCAAATGTCCCCATAGCAATAAAACAGTATAACCTAGCAACCATTTAAAAATAGCAATATCTCTACATTAGAAAATCGTAGGGACCTGGGCATTGGCTTGTTTGACTCATGCCAGCAAATGGGACTTCCTGTGTACTATGCATGTCAACAATGATAATGTAAGCCAAGTGCTAATAACGATTAGCTACATGCTATGAATGATTATCTAAATGCAATAACATATGCTAGAAATGCCTACTAAGTATTAGCATTTGATCAAACATGTACTCGAGCATTGCCATTTAGCAACTGCTTAGCAACCACCTAACAATGCCATAATTGTTTTAGCAACTGCCTAGCAACCACTTAGCAACCGCCGCCGTGCTTTCTGCCAACTGCCATTCCTAGTCCTAGCGCAGTCACGTTGGCTTTCACGAAGCCAACATCAAAGTTTATCAATAAACTATAGGTTTTAATTTTAAATTTCACTTTGATTATATACAGCTACTCTAACATGGAAACCACTGATATATTGCCTAGTTCCTCTGAAAGGCCCGCCCTCAAGTGTCTCTGATTGGTCATCTATCATAATGTGCAGGGATTCCTGGATCCGATCCACGTAAAAAGTGAAACAACAGTGGTAAAGGACCAGTGGGAAAGAGAGCTAAAGTAGATAAGAAGTGCTCTGAGTTTGCCCAGTAATGCGAGTAATGTTGATCTGTGTCATGCCGACAAACTATTAGATGAAGATGAAGTCTTCAACTTCACAAAAATGTATAAAAACGCTACAAAAGTGGACCAAGATTTTAAAAAAAAATCCTGTGTCTGTCAGTCTCCGCTGATGTCAAGAAGAGGGCCAGGGGTTACCGTGAAATACTGCCTTTTATCCTGCACTCCTCCCCATCACAAGATACCTGTCTGCAAGGCTACATTTCTAAGCATTCAGACACAAGAAAGTGCACCAGTTGTAACTTAAATAAAGACACTTTTTAATTGAGTATCTATACAATAATGATGATGATGATGAAATTTTATTTTACATCCATTTTTTTTTTGTTCCGCGAAGGTCATTTCACCGCTGTTGACACAGATACAGGGACACTGGAGCATTTTAAAGCTGTGAAGATCAGTCAATTCACCAGCAGACTACTCATATGTCAGCTTCAAAGACAGATAAGCTGATCTTCACGACTTTTAAACATTCCAAAGTCCCTGTCTTTGTGTAAACAGCAGTTCCCCTTCATATGGGAACTTCTACGTGTGTCTGTACAGACTTTGGGAGACTGTCTAAAGCACTAATAACCTGGACAAGAATAAAACAAGAATAACCTGGACGTTATTCAGTCAGTCAGTCGACAGCGGCCTTGAGAACAGCAGGCGTGAACGGCACTAGCGAGAGAAATGTGACATCTGAAAAAGCGTGCACAGTGCCCTCTGGTGGATTTGTAGCTCCTGAGATGTATTTGGTGCTCTCCAGATATGTATGTAGTAATACGTTTTCAGAATGAGCCTGGGTTGAATACATTGCTTGTGATTTGTTTATTATTTTTATATATGATTCAACACTTATATATTGCTTGACAACTGTAAGCAGGTTTGGCATGCTGTCCCGAGAGAGAACCCTGAGCTCGGAGATAGTTGAGCCCAGGGCTCCAGCCAGGTCCATAGAGTAAGTGAGGGGAGTACGAGATCAGGTGGTTCTCAAGAGCTCCCCTTTTTGTAAAGGAGAAAAGGCGGAGAAAGGGGTGGATGGGGGGGGTTTCTTCGGAAAACGAAGATAAGGGAGTAAAATCTAGCTAGGCTACTTATAGAGAGTTAGGATAGATCTGATTGGCTAACTAATGAGTGTAGATAGGTGGCCAGCTGCAGTCAATTATATCACGTGCTCCTCTCGAAATTAGTTTAAAAACTTCACTTAAATCCCCTATTGCAATCAATCCGGACACTTTCCATATAGAGTTATTCAAGGCATCTGATGGAAATTCACATTGCAATATTTAATAGCAGAAAATTCATATATTGCAACGTTTGATTTTTCCAGTATCGTGCAGCTCTACACTGACATGTTTAACTCTCCTATTGACATGTCTGGTTCAAAATGCAGTGTTTTCATTCATTCATTTTCCTTCGGCTTAGTCTCTATTTCAGAGGTCGCTACATTGGGATAAACCGCCAACTATTCCAGCATATGTTTTAGGCAGCGGATGCCCTTCCAGCTGCAACCTAGTACTGGGAAACACCCATACATACTTATTTACTGTACACACACACTCATACACTACAACCACTTGAGTTCATCAATTCCTCTATAGCGCATGTGTTTGGACTGAATACACGCCCACACCACCTCCATGCAAAGGCTTTCAACAAGAGCTTTCCACAAAAAAAGCAGCACTCGTCCAGAAAAAGACAATTATACACCGTCTAAAAAGACACATAACCATTATAAAAAGTCAGATGTTAATGTGACTAAACATTTTCTCTTTTAGGTAAGTCAGGATGATCACATGTGTTTCTGTTCTGCTTTATAGCAGAATAATGAGAGAGATGTGTTTTGAGAAATTGTTATAAGTTTTCCTGAAAGTCAAGTTTACACACAATCAGATTATTCTGCCTCTGGAAAAGCTCAGATGATGATGTCAAGGTTTTGGAAGTTTCTGATTGGCTAATTGACAACATTTGAGTTAATGTGAGGCACAACTGTAGAATAGTATTGAAGGAAAAGCTCAAACACACTGCTTCCTTCTGTGACAACAAGGGAAAATCAGCAAGCCAGAATCAACAACAAAGCCAGATTACAATCTGCTGAATGACACTGGGAAAAAGAGTAATGCTTGGAGACATGTCCTGTGCTCTGATGGAGCTGAGATTGAACTGTTTGGCCGTAATGAGCAGTGTTACATTTGGAGGACAAAGGGGAAAACGCACAAGCCTAGGAACACCATCCCAACTGTGCAGTATGGGGGCGGCAGCATCATGTTGTGGGGCTGTTTTGCTGCAGGAGAGACTGGTCCACTTCACAGCATAGATGGCATCATGAAGAAAGAACATTATGGAGAAATACTGAAGCAACATCTCAAGACATCAGCCAGGACATTACAACTTTGCCACAAATGGGTCTTCCAGACAGACCATGACCCTCAGCATACTGCCAAATGAGTTCAAATGTGGTTTAAGGACAACAGAGTGAATGTTTTGGAGTGGCCATCACAAAGCCCTGATCTCAACCATATAGAAAATTTGTGGGCAGAGATAAAAAAACTTGTGCGAGCAAGACAGCCTATAAATCTGACTCAGTTACAGCAATTCTGTCAGGAGGAATGGGCCAAAATTCCTTCAAATTACTGTGAGAAACTTGTGGAAGGAGACCCAAAACATTTGACCAAAGTTATACAGTTTAAAAGCAGAGCTAAACAAATACCAAGGAAATGTGTATAAACCTGACTGTCTAGAAATTTTTTAAAAAATCTCATTATTCTGGCATTGAGCAAATGTAAATCGTTTAGGAAATCCTAACAGACCTAAAATAGTAAATGTTTAGTATGATTTACCAGCAGACATTTTTTTTTTAAATGGTTATGCTCCTTTTTTAGAGTGTATGTAGACTTCTGCTTTCAACTGTATGTGAAACAAAACAAAGAAACAACGAATCTAGCTTTTTAAAACTAGATTGTCATTTCTAATGCACAATTTGATCATTCATTTTCTGCACTCAGAAACTGAGTTCAATATCAGAAGAAAACAATGCAGGTGAAGGCTCTTACGCGGGACTGAGCAGTGTTTTGTACCTGACTTTTGAATCGTTTAATGACCGCAGGCAGAATCCTGTCCTCTTGTCCTTCAGGGGCTTTGATGATGAAGTCCACATCGTGACCAAACTCCTTTCCCCTGCGGATCACACAGATGCACAGAGACACACACACATTATAAAATAGAAGCACTTTCTTTATTTTTATTAACATGTAACAAAAATGTGACAATATAGGGATACACATTTATATGGACACACCTTAATAAAATGGGAATGGTTGGTGATATTAGCACATTGTGGCACATTAGTATATGTGAGCGGGAAAACTTTTCAAGATGGGTGATGACCATGGTGGCCATTTTGAAGTCGGCCATCTTGGATCCAACTTTTGTTTTTTCAATAGGAAGAGGGTCATGTGACATATCAAACTTATTGGGAATTTCACCAGAAAGACAATAGTGTGCTTGGTTTTAACGTAACTTTATTCTTTCATGAGTTATTTACAAGTTTTTGACCACTTATAAAATGTGTTCAATGTGCTGCCCATTGTGTTGGATTGTCAATGCAACCCTCTTCTCCCGCTCTTCACACACTGATAGCAACACCGCTGGAGAAATACCAGCACAGGCTTCCAGTATCTGTAGTTTCAGGTGTTGCACAATGTTGTAACGCATTGTGCTGTAAACTGGACCACAACGGCTTTTCTTAATGGAGTGAATCATCTAAGTTACATAATCATTAACCTGCAGGCTGCATTGTGCTCACAGGGCTGCGAGAAAATATATAAAAAGAGCGGAGCTGCGGCAAAATAATAAATAAAAAGATGAGGCTGTGGTCAAATAAATAAATAAACGAAAAAAGTGCGACTGCTGGGAGCAACAGAGTCTGGAGCTAGGGACACCGGCCCTGGTGGCCAAAAAACAAACCAGCCCACTGAGAATTCTCTCGATTAGCCAATCCAGGCCTGGGTTAGATCAGTCATAATTTATTTCCCCTTTTTCTGTTTCACTTAATATACTGCTGAAATCTGAATGTTAAATCAGACATATGAGTGTTAATATGAGCACGTACTGTCGGCTGGATTAAACACAACTGGATGCATGACCCGGATGTTCTGCCGATCACATGATGAGATCCTCAATAAGTGTGTGAGTAACTGTACGGACATACGGCTCATTTAATGGCTTTGCCTTTTCCTATTACTCAAATAAACCATTTGGCCTGCGCCATTAAACCGCAGAGCCGCCGAAGCTGTCAGGCCGCTTTATGAGTTTCACCGCTGCGTAGAGAGATTATGAAAATGAGTCTGGAAAACTCGGAGGCCTCGTATACGCAACACTTTCAGGTGGGAGGAAGGAGATATTCATGTAGAAATACAGAACAACTCATGAGAAAACAATTCACAACAGTTCTGTTCAAAATGCACCTAATGGCTTTTGAGGAAGAAAATAAGATGTGAAATTTGGGGTCCAGGGGGGACACAGTGGCTATAGTTAGTGAGCTGGCGTTTCTGTCTGAAGTTTGCATGTTTTCCCTGTGTTGGCATGGGTTTCCTCAGGGTGCTCCGGTTTCCCACACAGGCCAAACACATACGCTACAGGGGAATTGATTAACTAAATTGGCTACATATATATATATATATATATATATATATATATATATATATATATATATATATATATATATATATATGCTGTTTGTATTTTATTCAAAGGTTAAACGCAGTGCTTACACTTTGTGTTTACATTATAGCCTATATATATATATATATATATATATATATATATATATATATATATATATATATATATATATATATATATATATATATATATATTAGGGATGCAACATTACAGCAGCCCACGGTTCAATACATACCACGTTTTTTAACACGGTTTTCTGTTCAGTTCGGTTCTCATGGCTTGACACACGTGTTTTTTTTTTATTCTATAGGCAATAGGAACAGTAAGAGGTTAAGGAGAAAAAAAATAAAAATTATTTATTGAATGCTCATTTTGTTTTACTTAAAAGCCAAGAAAAGTGCAGTAGTTCCTAGAGTATTGTATTACAAAATGAACAGTGAAATCCACAGCTGCTGTAGCCCATGTACAAACTGGGGAACACATGAAATCGTACACTTTGAAAATAAACACACATGTGAAGTTAATAAAGATAAATTGGGCATTTCAAATAAACATATTTGTACTTCAGTAAACATAAATAAACCATCTTCATTATCTCTGTGCTGGAAAAATGTGAGACTGTAGTCTGTAACGCGGATCGAGTGCTTTTATAAGATGACAGAAGCCCACATCTCCAATCACCCAAAACAGCTGCAAATCTCCAGCAGTAAACACCCGCACTGCCTTTTATTTTATGTGTGTCTCGGATCCAGTTGGTTGTGTTTGCTGGAAAGATTCAGTGAGGGATTGTTGCTATTTGGACTTTATTACCTTCTCTGCTGTCCTGCTTCAGACAGTGATATTGCTGGGTGATGCGCTGCAGATGTGCAGTCATGGTTATACGTGTAAATCAATGCTTGCACACAGTTATTTTTTGTTCACCGTTTTTTCTTTTATTGGCATTATGCTTACCGCCAAAACCGAAATGTCCTCACACTGCAGATTTGAAAGACGCCGGTGCTTCCTCGTACTGTTGCCTCACTTCGCTGCCGCTTCCTCGTACTGTTGCCTCAGCCTCACTTCACCGCCGCTCGCCATGTTAAAGTGTGGAGTGATGGTCAAGCGTCCCCTAACTTTAGAGCATAGTGATTGGATATTTACTCACAGGGAGGAGTTTCCTCATCTCAGCTCATGGATTTAGAGGCACACACAGTCAATTTGGGAAGATATAAAACGCACATAAATTATTTAAACGCAAAACCGAGAAAACCGCAATTCACAAGTGCGTATTGAACCGTGGAGGTCGTACCGTACGGTTCAGTATTATATTGAGAACCGGGGCATCCCTAATATATATATTATATACCGGCACAGGTGGGAGACATGCATTGCCTTAGTGTCCCACCTGCTACTCGTGTAATATTGCATTTATACAACAGTTCGACGGCGCAATCTTGTATATAAAAAAGAAAATCAAACACGAAGAGTCTAAAAACCCTTTTGTATGAGGAGCTACTTTCTTTCGCCATTCATTCACATCTGCAGCTGACGTCAGAACAGCAGAAGCCATTACTAATTCACCAATGTCACTTTAGAGCTAGTGTTTGAATGACTCTCTGTAGACTTATGTCTAAAGTGAAGACAAAACAGCTTTTGCTCACATTTTAAGATTATAAGACATGAAATGCCATCGGTTTACAGAGATATCTTGTTACAGTGTTACAGTCTATAGTGTTTCTCTGTTGCAATCGGGATATCACAATAATTAAACCCCAAAAGGCAACACGATCAATATCAGACTGCTGTTGTGTTTGCTATAGGGGGGGGTTTGGTGGTGAGGATAGGAAAGTAACTGTATTTCAATAGGCACTGTCCTTATAAATAAACTGCATAGTTGCAATCTAAACAACTACATTCTCGACTTAAATAGCCTCAAAAGTACATTATGTTGCCTAACAGCAGCAATATTTGTCAAACTGTAGTGAGTTTACTGATCTGCTTGCACTCTATGTTGGCGGAGTAATACACACGGGTGATGAGGCTATACGAGGGCTGATATTGCAGAATATCACACTGCTATCAGCAAATCAGATTCCAGAACCTGACAGAACTGTTTATATATATATATATATATATATATATATATATATATATATATATATATATATACATATATATATATATATATATATATATATATATATATATATATATATATATATATATATATATATATATATATAAAGTTGAGTTCAGAATAATTAGCCCCCCTTTTATTTTTATTTATTTATTTATTATTTCTTTTTTAAATATTCCCCAAATGATGTTTAACAGAGTAAGGAAATTTTCACAGTATGTCTGATAATATTTTTTCTTTTGGAGAAAGTCTTATTTGTTTTATTTTGGCTAGAATAACAGCAGTTCTTAATTTTTTAAACACCATTTTAATGTCATAATTATTAGCCCCTTTAAGCTATTTTTATTTCCGATAGAACAAACCATCGTTATACAATAACTTGCCTAATTACCCTAACCTGCTTAGTTAACCTGATTAACCTAGGTAAGCCTTTAAATGTGACTTTAAGTTGTATAGAAGTGTCTTGAAGAATATCTAGTCGAATATAATTTACTGTCATCATGACAAAGATACAATAAATCAGTGATTAGAGATGAGTTATTAAAACTATTATGTTTAGAAATGTGTTGAAAAGAATCTGCTCTCTATTAACCAGAAATTGGGGGAAAAAATAAACAGGGGGAAAAAGGTTGAGAACCCCTGTTGTAGATGGTCCCTGTATAAATAATGAAATTAAAAATAAATAAATAAATATGCGGGGTACGTAATCGCAATGAGCCTGTGCTGCAAAAATGTCCTTGCTCTGTGAAACATCACTTGGGAAGTTGGGAACATTAATTTTGCTTTTAACCGTATAAACAAAAACGTGCGTGCTTTAAACTAAAGCTTCATCTGTGTTAACCTGCTTTGACACAATAAATCCCTATAGAAATTAAGCTGAACATTTCAAATTAAACTTCAAAACTTTCCTGGTGGCGAATAAAACTCTTATTGTGTTCACAACTCTTACAGCATCCTTGAATTTCAATTTGAAGGACAGACATTTCTGATGTAACTGAAACCACAAGCACTTACACAACAATACATCTGACTCAGAGTTACTGTAGATATAGAAATCCAGCCTTGCATATGCAGTATATATATATATATATATATATATATATATATATATATATATATATATATATATATACGCCGTGTCTGAAAGCATCAACTGATGCCCACATTTACATCAAGGACCATCAGAAGCCCTAAAAGCCAAACCCTGTGGATGTGCACTTGAATCTGAGCACCTGCAGGATGAATGTGAGTTTCTGTGGATTTAATGGCAGGCGGCAGAAGTGAAAAACACAAGCGTAGGCACAGAATCCGCCGCCGCAGAAGAGCCTCTCAAAGCTCTGAACCTGCACTTCTCTTTTCTTCTGCTGGCAGATGCAGGATTACAAACAGAACTTCATCCAGCCAGATATTATACACTGAGCAAAAATGAGTACACTCCCCCTTATGATAATCAATATTGTAGACATTTCTCAGTTAAGGGTGTAGCATGTGATCTGCCAAAATGACAACAGTTAGTATGATAGCTTTGAAAACACAACCCCTCCCCTGCCGTCCAAAGCCACGCCTCCTGAAATCACGAATGCACCGTAAACATGACCGAAGACAATCCACCACTAGATCATGTCATTCACTAGTTAGAATTGTACTTTATAATACTACAATTCTCAATGAAAACTGTATTATATCCAAGCTCCAATCCCTAAAACTATGCCATTCGTAGTTGAATCTAGGATCCAGGAGGAACGATGCGGTTTTTGTCCAGGCTGTGGTACACTGGACCAGCTTTATACCCTCACCAGGGTGCTTGAGGGTTCATGGGAGTATGCCCAAACAGTGGCATTCTGTGGAGGGTGCTCTGGGAATATGGGCTCATAGGCACCCTGTTAAGGGCCGTCTCATCCCTGTATGAATGGAGTAGGAGTCTGGTTTGCGTTGCCGGCATTAAGTCAGACATGTTTATAGTGCATGTTGGACTCCGGCAGGAGTGCCCTTTGTCACCAATTCTGTTCATCATATTTTTGGACAGAATTTTATGCGCAGCCTCGGGTCTTGAGGGGGTCCCTGTCTCTTCACACTCTGTTTAAAGGGCCAAGAGGAAGAGGAAGGGGTACAAAAGTAGAATTGGGATTGGGCCTTTATGTCGGCCCAATGAAATTTCTGAACCTTTTTAGAGGAACCTGATAGCTAATGCTCACTTACAACAAAAAAAGCTCTGATGGGTTTTGCATCTGAACTCTTCATATAAATAAATACATACATACACAGTTGAAGTCAGAATTATTAGCCCCCCCTGTGTTTATTTTTTCCCCAATTTCTGTTTAATGGAGAGCAGATTTTTTCAGCACATTTCTAATCATAATAGTTTTAATAACTAATTTCTAATAACTGATTTATTTTATCTTTGCCATGATGACAAAGCAAAATATTTTACTAGATGTTTTTCAAGATACTTGTATTCAGCTTTATGTGACATTTAAAGGCTTCACTTAATTAGGGTAACTAGGCAGGTTATTGTAATTAGGCAAGTCATTGTATAACGATGGTTTGTTCTGTACACTATCAGAAAATATAGCTTAAAGAGGCTAATAATTCTGTGCTTAAAATGGTGTTTAAAAAATTAATATTTGCTTTTATTCTAGCCGAAATAAAACAAATAAGACTTTCTCCAGAAGAAAAAATATTATCAGACATATGGTGAACATTTCCTTTCTCTGTTAAACATCATTTGGGAATTTTTTTTTTTTTAAATTAAAAGGGAGCTAATAATTCTGGCTTTATTATGACTTCTACTGTATATCTGAGTAAGTGTTATGCATAAAATAAATAAAGTCTTGTTCAACAAAAACGGTTGCTGCTTCAGCTTTTTCTGATGAATAACCACTTAAACTCTGCTGTTATTTTGAGATTTCCGCCTGGATTTTGCCTACCCACATTTAAAAGCTTCCCAAATCTACATGCAAAGGTGTAAATGCAAAAATTGAATATAATTTTAAAAAATCATTTGAATTTTCATAAAACACTATTGAAAGTGTGTAAAATATCTGTAAATGTTGTCTGTGTTATAATAAACACCTAAAAAAAGAGGTGCTTTTTGTATTTTTTTTATAAGCTCAAATTTGAAAGTGTATCTTTTAGGTTGTGTGTGGTCTAGCGTGCTGTAATTAATGTTGGTGGTTCCTGCACATGTCTGTAATCATAGAAAAAAAGAAAAATGTCTCCACCATAATCTATGCAGAAGTTATTGTATTTTAACTGATGAGAGGTGCTGTACAAGCCACAGGGATCATCATTGTTTTCATATTTCACTATTCTTTTGTTTGATCAAACATAATTCACTGTGTTTGGGCCACGTCAGACATATAAAAGGATTACTTATGCACATCACCTCAAAAACAGAGGAGAAATCGCCATGAAGCACACAGCATAAGGTAAGAGATGACAGCTGTCTGTGCTATCTGGGGCTGCTTATTGATCATAAATGTATTGTTTTCACTTCTGCATCATGGAAACACCGCGATTCATTCAGCAACTGTTTGATATGTGAATATCATCAGTAACAAGAACACTAGAACCGTATGAGCACCGGTAAGAGCTTTCATTTGAGCTATAACTTGTACATGTGTCATATATGAACCATATGAAAATGAACCAATGTTCAATACCCAGCTCGGGTATCAAAAATACTGTGTGTTTAAGTGTAAATAAATTTTGTACAGTAGGATAAAAACCAAAGTGATGCAGATGTGCATAAAATATAGATTCTACACTTTCAAACTAAACCACTTACGGGGTCTGGTGCAATGCTGGCCCTTTAAATCTTAAAGCGAAAGTTGATGACATCACAGACCCGGTAACAGTAATTAGTTATTAAAATTTCAGATGATTTTTAAGTTAATAAAAACTATTGTTTTGCATTATTTTGGGGGAGTATAAAATAATTTAAATTAACAAATCAGTCAATAATTCTGACTTCAACGGTATATGCACAAACATATTACAGTAAAGCGTCCTGTAGAAAATCTGAGTCTAAAAGAGAGGTCCGCGAGGGGCGCATGCACTGTATAAATCAGTCTGGTTTTTAAGGAATGCAGCAGGATTATTTAGTGTGCGTGTGTTGTGCAGGAATGAGCTGTTTACTGCTGGATGGAGGGAAAAAAACTGCTCTGAACTGTGGGACGCTGCTTTCTCATGCGCCGTCCACTGATTTATGGCATCAAATGCTGCGATCCTATAATATACAACACCTGCGGCACTGCTCCAAAACCTGCACAACGGCCTTGCTGCGCGCTGCCTACACAGACAGCATCGTAAATGATGAAACTGAGTTACAACACTCAAGTCCACTCACATTTACTTCTATATCAGCTTATTATAAATGCAGGCATGTGATTATTATTTATTAAAATATTTTAAATGTAAAAATCACATGCATATTCTGTATTTTAATTTAAAATGATTTTGCCCTAAATTTTTAGCTGTTTATGTAAAAACATGCTTGTTTTGTTATAGGCAATATTTTTTTATAGGAGCCCCTATTTTGAAATATGAAAGTTAATATTTTGCTTTTTGAAGTCCCTGACCACAGGATGATACACTGTAAAATGTTTCACCTCAAGTTTACAGTAAATTACAGGCTAATAATTGCATTAATTTCACAGTAAAGTACTGTATGTAAATTCACAGTAAATCACCGTGAGGCACTTCATAATAAACAATATTTCTGTAAATATTTCTAAATATCAAAAAAAGTTTTTGTACTAGAACAAAAAGTTATTGTCAATTTCTGTTCAATAAAATATTAATTGTGTTTGAATTCCTATAACTAACATGTAAAATGTGTAGCCATTTTTACAGCTGTAACCATGATGCCAGCCTTAATTTTAAGTTCTGAATACGTAATTTAACATAAAAAAAAAATATATATATATATATATATATATATATATATATATATATATATAT
Organism: Danio rerio; assembly: GCF_049306965.1. Classification (NCBI taxonomy): domain Eukaryota; kingdom Metazoa; phylum Chordata; class Actinopteri; order Cypriniformes; family Danionidae; genus Danio; species Danio rerio. The sequence continues at coordinate 54,512,727 of NC_133188.1, read as the reverse complement.
ATATATTATATATATAATATATATATATATATATATATATATATATATAGATATAATATATATATATAATATATATATATATATATATATATAATATATAATTTATATATATATATATATATAATATATATATATATATATATATATATATATAATATATATATATATATATATATATATATATATATATATATATATATATATATATATATATATATATATACATATATATATATATATATATATATATATATATATATATATATATATATATATATATATATATATATATATATAACTTAAAATTAAATCCTGTAATTTCCTGTGAAAAATTAGTTACATGTTGTGAATTTCTGGGAATTATTTACAGTGAGTGTATGTATGCAAGGTTAAAAAACACTCGGGTTCTATTTTGACGGTCCATGCACTAGTGCAAAGCGCAGGGCGCAAACGCATTCAGAGTGTGTCAGAATCCACTTTTGCTAATATAAGGACGGAAAAATCCGCTTTGCGCTGTGGTGCATGGTCTAACAGGGTTGAGTTTATTTTCCTAATGAGTTATAGGTGTGTTTTAAGAATAAACCAATCAGAGTCAAATCTCCCATTTCCTTTAAGAGCCAGTTGCGTTGCGCTATGGTGCATTTGCTATTTATATGACGGACTTTGTAAGTGGAAAAACTGAGTGTCTCACTAGAGAGAAAACAGTTAAACAGAGCATCTGCAGCGCGAGAATGAGAGATAAGGCCTTGCATTGTCTACTTTTACTTTCGCTCTCTTGAATAGTGAAATCTTGTACACACAGACATCCATTAGCCTATAAATAATTAATTTTGTTTGTTAAGCACAAAGATTTGTTTCAAAACTGTTTCTAAATTCAGTTCTAATTTCCAGCAAACGAATAAATGAACAATAATAACGAAATGTGCGAAGAGTTATATCCTAAAACACATGCTGTACCCCATATGGTCTAAAACCTGACAGGTGGACAAATCTAAGCTTGTTTTTAATAAAACAAATATAAATATGGATATAATAAATAATACTGCTAATAATAATAACATTATACAAAAGCAAATTGTTATGAATAAACTGAAAAAGCCTCCTGAGATGAAGTAGGCATGAAAGCAGTGGTGTTTATATTTATGTAGGCTAGAAAATAATATGTTTTGTAATATTTTAAACCTTTATATTTATATCCTATATCTATTCTTATTATATCCTATATATATCCTTAATATTTACATTTTTATTATGTAAGGATATTTGCCTATTGCTCTACATCTTGTGTGTATTAAGCAGTGTGTGAGCGAGGCGCAACTCTGCGCTGGACTTTAGACCGGCTTTGTTCTGGTGTATTGAAAAATCTACTATAGTTTCTTAAAATAGCAACGCGCCAACAGTGCGCCTCAACACACCTCCTTTTTAGACTAGAACACCTCTGGGCGCACATATGAGCTCAAATGTATTTGTTATTTAAACAGCGTGGCGCAAAACATCAAAACAACTCTTACGCCAAGCTGAAACTAGCACACAACAATTGCGTCGCACCTTGCACCACATTGTGCCGGGTGTATGATAGGGCCCTCAATGTCTGACCTAGTCTGTTGTGATTGGACTACTGCATGTTGGAAATGAAATGCCCATCATCATTTCTGGACTACAGTGACATAAAGTGATGTTATAGTGTATTAAAAGAAAACATGGAATCAATTTCGCCTAATCAATTTGACCCTGCATCTGACCAGGATGAGCCCACAGCTGCAGAAAACCTGGGAAGTCAATTTCAAACACCATTGGAGCAGGACATTTCTCAATGGTAAGTGTCAATATTGTTTAAGATGTTGTTATGTTGTATTGTTTACAGTCATTTCTGTGTGGAGTTTGCATGTTCTCCCTGTGTTGTTGTGGGTTTCCTCTGGGTGCTCCAGTTTCCCCCACAGTCCAAACAGATGCGCTATAGGGGAATTGATGAACTAAATTGGCCGTAGTGTATGAGTGTGTGAACTGAATTACAGCACTCTATTTAACTCACATTTGTTTCTATATCAGCTTCATACGAGAGCCTTTCAAAGCAGCTTCACATGCAGAAGCTGGACAAACTGATGCGAATTCATTGAACTGGAAAGTGTCCTTGGACCTGGCAACCCTGGTGCTGATGTTCAGGAATGGCCTCCGGTGGTTTTCCAGGCAGAGTGATAGAAGCTGCTGTTCGGATCACAGACGCTGCTGTTTCATCCAGACTTCAGACCTGGAGCCTTATAAGACGCCGCTAAACCTTCTGTAAACCGGCTCTGGCAATGATCACACACACAGCTCTGGTGGAGATCTGACTGAAGCTGATCCTGGATCAGATGTTTGATCCTGCCTTCAGGTGCTCTGGTGAACATCCTGCTAATGTGTTCAAAATATAAGCTTTCAAAATATATTTAATTTAATTTAATTTAATTTAATTTAATTTAATTTAATTATTTTATTTTATTTTATTTTATTTTATTTTATTTTATTTTATTTTATTTTATTTTATTTTATTTATTTTTTTTTTATCTTATTTTATTTGTTTGTTTGTTTATATGTTTATTTGTTTATTCATTTATATATTCATTCATTCATTCATTCATTCACATAGGAATTCAAAATATTGGAATAAATCTGAAAAATAAGCCATAATGTGCAGCTTATTTAAAGCTTCTACCTAAATAATAATAATAAAAAAACAAAAAACATTTGATTACAACAAATGCTAAATTGCAATTAAAAGTAAATAAAATGCAATGCACAATAAAAAATGTGCATTTTAGAAAAAGACTGTACATAAATTGCATTTATTGTAAAATTAAAAAAAAGCCTAGAAGTATAATTAAAAATTTTTTTTCTTAAAATGTTCTGCCTTCATTTGTTTTAAATATTAACTTTGAAAACTTTAACATAATTATAAGTCTTTTTTTTTAAATAAGTCTCATAAAATTAACAATTACTTATATTATTACAATGTATTATTTTAGTTTGTTTATTTTTTCTGATATTTTTGTGTTTGTTATAATTTTGTTGAAATAATTTGTTTTTCTTATTTAAAAAATCTATTATATATAACTTTATATATATAACTTAACTTTTAAAATATTTCTAATCTAGACGTAATAGTTTTTATGTAAAAAACAATAAATATATATATATAGGGGCGAGGCAGTGGCGCAGTAGGTAGTGCTGTCGCCTCACAGCAAGAAGGTCGATAGGTCGCTGGTTCGAGCCTCGGCTCAGTTGGTGTTTCTGTGTGGAGTTTGCATGTTCTCCCTGCGTTCGCGTGGGTTTCCTCCGGGTACTCCGGTTTCCCCCACAGTCCAAACACATGAAGTACAGGTGAATTGGGTAGATTATATTGTCCGTAGTGTATGTGTGTGTGTGTGTGTGTGTGTGAATGTGTGCGCTGATGTTTCCCAGGTTGTGGCTGGAAGGGCATTCGTTGCGTTAAAACTTGCTGGATAAGTTGGCGGCTTGTTGGCGTGTGTGATGATCAATCATTCATTGTCACACAGTATGTTTGTCACCTGCTTTCTTTTGCTTACACTTTTATTTGTTATTATGGTTTAATTATATATATATATATATATATATATATATATATATATATATATATATATATATATATATATATATATATATATATATATATATATATATATATATTACATATACATTTATACATTTATGTGTAGTTAACTAGTGATCTGGGACCTTTAGCCAGGACAGATTTCTGTGCATATGTTAGATACATGACAATTATTATTTTTCATGCCAACTGTTTGTTTGTTTGTTTGTTTGTTTGTTTGTTTGTTTGTTTGTTTGTTTGTTTGTTTTTTTAAAGAAACATTTTGTTAAATAAAAAGCATTAGTAAAGAGCCATATTTTGCTTGTTTTGACATATTTAAATTGTGTGGCTAAGAAATAATGATGTATTTATTTTTAGTGTGGTTAGAGATAAATTTGGTAAATCCTTATTTTGAGCTCTAATTGTACTGCATGCATCCTTATTGTAATAAGACACTATGAAACCCTTATCCGTTTGCTCATGCTCATTGAGTAAACTCATACACAACACACACAAAAAGTGAAATGAATAAGGAGGGATGTGGACAAAAAAAAAACAAAATCTAAATCAAGTAAATTTAGCATGACAAAGTCAAAGTCACGCATATAGAATATATTTTCCCAACAACAAAATTGTGGCTAGTGAAAATGGCGAGTGGCTAGTAATGTTGGAAAACTACTAGCCACACTGTTATATCAACTCAAAGGCTTGTAATACCATGTATCAAGTACCAATGTAATACCAAAAGGCTTTATATAAAGGTATATAAATACTGAGTCGCGGCAGCTCCGGGCCGCAGCGCACATTACACTCGGGCCGATTCTGGCGCGGATGCGACAGCGTCGGCTCGCTTACGGCCGCCGCATCTGGCCTGATTGATTCGGGCCGGAATCGGGCAGTCCACAAGCATCCGGAGTCCGGCAGCCAGAGCCGGGCTGAGTGGTAAGTCTCTGGCAGGCGAGAATCTAGCCGGAACTGGCCCGAGTGTATTTTGCTATCTGGGAAAACTTTCTCTCTCTCTCTCTCTCTCTCTCTCTCTCTCTCTCATTCGCATAGCAATATCCGCGATATTGCTAGACAGCCAGCTCCCGTCCCAAATTAAACCCGTTACCGACCGCTCCCGCGATTTATTCGGAAATTTATTTCCGCGCCGCAGAAATCTGGTCGGGTCCTGCGGCGCCCGCGGGACAGCCGCGGGAATGCAGACCTCTACAATGTAGGAGTCTGGTTTGCTTTGCCGGCAATAAGTCATCTTGTTTCCAGTGCATGTTGGACTCCGGCTGGGCTGCCCCTTGTCACCAATTCTGTTCATCATTTTTATTGACAGAATTTCAAGGCGTAGCCTTAAGCTGGAGGGGGTCCAGTTCGGGGACCACAAGATTTCATCTCTGTCATTCGCAGATGATGTTGTTCTGTTGGCTTCATCAGACATGGACCTTCAGCATGCCCTGGGGTGGTTTGCTGCCGAGTGTGACGCGGCTGGGGTGAGAATCAGCACCTCCAAGTCCGAGGCCATGGTGCTCCACTGGAAAAAGGTGGTTTGCCATCTCCAGGTTGGAGGAGAGTCCTTACCCCAGGTGGAGGAGTTTAAGTATCTCGGGGTTTTGTTCACGAGTGAGGGAAGGATGGAACATGACATTGACAGGCGGATTGGTGCTGCAGCAGCAGTAATGCGGTCGATTTACCGGTCCAGTGTGGTGAAGAAGGAGCTGAGCCGAAAGGCAAAGCTTTCAATTTACCGGTCAATCTACATTCCTACTCTCACCTATGGTCATGAGCGAAAGTACAAGATCACGGATACAAGCGGCCGAAATGAGTTTCCTTCGCAGGGTGGCAGGGCGCTCTCTTATGGATAGGGTGAGGAGCTCTGACACCCGGGAGGAGCTCAGAGTAGAGCCGCTGCTCCTCCACATCCAGAGAAGTCAGCTGAGGTGGCTTGGGCATCTGTTTCGGATGCCTACCCAGGGAAGTGTTCCAGGCATGTCCCACTGGGAGGAGGCCTCTGGAAAGACCCAGGACACACTGGAGAGACTATGTCTCTCGGCTGGCCAGGGAACACCTCGGGATCCCCCCGGAGGAGCTGGAGGACATGTTTGGAGAGAAGGAAGTCTGGGGTTCTCTATTAAGACTGCTGCCCCCGCAACCCGGCCCCAGAAAAGTGGCAGAAAATGAATGAATGAATGAATGAATGAATGAATGAATGAATGAATATTACTGTTATTATTGTTATAATTACTACTACTACTATTATTAATTGGCTGTTTACCAAAGTTACATACTTTTGTATGTAAACCACTCGCTAAACCCAACTGATAGGGTTTTTAAAGGCAATCTAGAAACAGAAAAGCCTCTTAGCCGCGTGATTTCACCACATTTTAAGCCTGTTACTTTTATTTATTTTATTTCTATGCTTTTGTTTTACCTGGTTTCTGGAACTGGTCTTTGCAAACTCCATCTACTGGTAACACTGGAAAAGCCGTCTGTACAGAGGTAATCGGTCAGCTGGTAGCACTAAAATAAACAGAGGCCGTCGGCAGCATCATACCGCCCCATAGCAATTATTTTAAAGACAAAATGCAGCCAAACGTACCTCTGGTTACATAATTCATGCTCTCCAGAAGTGTAGATGGGGGTACATATCCACAATAAGCCTCGGTTGAGTATTATGTATATGTGAACTACTTTGAACTACTCTCTAATATGCTTGACGACATAAAAATAAAAGTTTTGTTTTATTCCCCAACAACATCATACGAGTAGGACACGAGGGTGAGCAGACGATGACAGAGAGCTATTTTTGGGTGATGTATGTCTTTGGTGGAAACTATGCAGTAATATATGCAGTAACACACACTGTACGTCTCTGAAAAAAAAAAAAGGAGAGTAAAGCGCGAAGCTGAGCTGGTGCCGCACACCCATAAAGACCTCCTGAAAATGATTTTGGGCTTACGAGATATTACATGACAGCTATTTATTTGATGTCACAGTGAAATACGCTGCCGCTGGAGACAGCATTCAGACATCACACATCTTTAGAAGAGCTTAAAAGCTGAAATGCCAAATTAAACCCGTCTGACTTATGTCACTTTCACAGGCTCAAGATACAGGGATCAGAAAGAGAAGATGAAGAAGAGTGAAGTCATGAGGCTTCATCACACACATCTCCAAACTGATTTACTAATTCATTTATAAGAAGGGCTGGCCACATTAATTATCACTGTTACTGATGCTTTTTAGACTCTTCTCTGAATACAAGTCTCAAAAAATGTACGACTGAGTTTTTATTATTCAATGTTTATTCTGTTGATTTTGAGTTTTGCACCAAACAAATGTCATTAATTAGAACAAAAACTAAAATTAATACTGAAACTAATGAAAACTATATTGAAACCACACATCATATATAGTACACTTCATAGTAACCACTCATAATGCCTAAAACCACACATCATATATAGTACACTTTATAGTAACCACTCATAATGCCTAAAAACCACACATCATATATAGTACACTACATAGTAACCACTCATAATGCCTAAAAACCACACATCATATATAGTACACTTCATAGTAACTACTCATAATGCTTAAAAACCACACATCATATATAGTACACTTCATAGTAACCACTCATAATGCTTAAAAACCCACACATCATATATAGTACACTACATAGTAACCACTCATAATGCCTAAAAACCACACATCATATATAGTACACTACATAGTAACCACTCATAATGCCTAAAAACCACACATCATATATAGTACACTACATAGTAACCACTCATAATGCCTAAAAACCACACATCATATATAGTACACTTCATAGTAACCACTCATAATGCCTAAAAACCACACATCATAGTACACTTCATAGTAACCACTCATAACGCCTAAAAACCACACACCATATATAGTACACTTCATAGTAACCACTCATAATGCCTAAAAACTACAGATCATGAATAGTACACTTTATAGAAACCACTCATATTGCCTAAAAACCACACATCATATATAGTACACTTCGTAGTAACCACTCATAATGCCTTAAAACCCCACATTGTATGGTATACTTTAAAGTAACCATTCATAGTGACTAAAAACCACACATCATATATAGTACACTTCATAGTAACCACTCATAATGCTTAAAAACCACACATCATATATAGTACACTTCATAGTAACTACTCATAATGCTTAAAAACCACACATCATATATAGTACACTTCATAGTAACCACTCATAATGCTTAAAAACCACACATCATATATAGTACACTTCATAGTAACTACTCATAATGCTTAAAAACCACACATCATATATAGTACACTTCATAGTAACTACTCATAATGCTTAAAAACCACACATCATATATAGTACACTTCATAGTAACCACTCATAATGCTTAAAAACCCACACATCATATATAGTACACTTCATAGTAACCACTCATAATGTCTAAAAACCACACATCATATATAGTACACTTCATAGTAACTACTCATAATGCTTAAAAACCACACATCATATATAGTACACTTCATAGTAACCACTCATAATGCTTGAAAAACCACACATCATATGTAGTACACTTCATAGTAACCACTCATAATGTCTAAAAACCACACATCATTTGTAGTACACTTCATAGTAACCACTCATAACGCCTGACCACCACAGCATCATCATAGTAATCCACAGTCAACATAAATCTTCAGCAAATATTCAGCTTCTGTGCAGTCATATCTGAGCGTGTGCCTGATCCGTCACTTCTCCACGCATTAGTTTTAACAGCGCAGGAGTCTCTGGGAATCTGCTCAGCTGAACCCTGAAGCGCTGAGGACAGTGAAGTCAGTTCTCCTGGGTAATTGATCAGAGCGGCGTCTCGCGGAGCGTCACACCTCACTTATCCGCTTGCTTTTCATTTCTAATGAGGCTTGTTAAAACGCACCGGCGGTCTGAGCACATCTTCCTCCGGCCGACAGGGGAGGGGAAAAAAAGCGCTGTGTTGAGAATCTCCGTCTGTGTTTCGCTGCGCCGGCACAATTCAGCCGACTGCACACGATGACGAGAGGAAAAAACCATCAGCAGAAATGCACTTCAGCTCAAACACACACGCAGCATTATTCAGACGGGTTCATTTGGGAACAAACGATCAGTCATGTCGGAGAAAAAAGCCGCTTCTCTGCGAAGAGTCCTGCTTTTATTTCACTTACAGGATCAATGGACGTCACATTTACAGTTCTTGTTAAGTTCTTGTCTTGGTATGTTCAGAGAGTTGCATGGTCAAGCAAGCACCAGAAAATATGAAGAGTTCAGATGCAAAACCCTCTAAATCCATCAGTAAATGAGCATTTTCTATCAGGCTCCTCTGAATAGGTTTAGAAGTTAGAGAATCTTGGTCCATGCTGGTTCCAGTTGGTCTTCTGCAGTATTGGTGATGATTGGGATGCAGATCAACAGATGATTCCTCAGAGAAATCCACCTTCTGACACTTTCACTGCTGTCAATGGTGTCTGCAGTGAAATTCTTGGGCTGTGGACAATGAAAAACATGTATTGAGTCCACCTTCACGGTCTTTCCCACATCCGGGAGAGTTACGGTGTGGAGAAGCCCCAAAAACGCGTCCCACCCAGACTGCTGATGCCCAGAGTCAAGCATAGGGGGATCAGTGATGGTTTAGGCTGCAATTACATGGCATTTCCTAGACCCAATACTTGTGCTAGAAGGACGCTGAGTCACTGCCAAGGACTGACCAATTATTCTGGAGGACCATGTGTCAAAATGGAGAACTGAATGGCTCAAACATTGCATCCTAAAGGTGGTGGCATGTATCAGGATGAGCATGCATCAATACACACAGCAATACTGGTGACTGAGGGGTTTGATGAGTATGAAAGTGAAGTTGATCACATACCATGGCCTGCACAGTGCCCTGATCTGAATATTATTGAGCACTTTGGGGTTTGGAGGAGCGAGATATATGTATGTATAGATGTATGGATATAGATATATGATGGATATAGATATAGATATATATGAACAGACAGACAGACGGACGGACGGACGGACGGATGGATGGATGGATGGATAAATGGATGGATGGATGGATGGATGGATGGATAAATTGATGGATGGATGGGTAGGTGGGTGAGTGGGTAAGAGGATGGATGGATGGATGGATGGAAGGACGGATGGATGGATGGATGGATGGATGGATAAATTGATGGATGGATGGGTAGGTGGGTGAGTGGGTAAGAGAATGGATGGATGGATGGAAGGATGGATGGATGGATGGATGGATGGATGGATGGATGGATGGATGGATGGATGGATGGATGGATGGATGGTTGGATGGATAAATGGATGGATAGATGGATGGACGGACGGATGGATGGACAGATGGATGAATGGACAGATGGACGGACAGACAAAGGGATGGAGAGATGGATGGATGGATGGATGGATGGATGGATGGATAAATGGATGGATGGATGGATGGATGAATGGACGGACAGATGGACGAATGGACAGATTGACGAATGGACAGATGAACGGACAGACAAGGAGATGGATAGATGGATGGATGCATGGATGGATGGATGGGTAGGTTGGTGAGTGGGTAAGAG